>NC_087208.1:26568421-26583421 GCF_015104395.2 Macrobrachium nipponense
TTTTTACTAATAAAAGGTGTAGTCATTTCCACATTCATCAACCGTCTCTAACACGTTCATAATTAAAAGAAAAGTAAAAAAAAAAAAAAAAAAAAAAATCCGCAGTTCCTTCGCCGTAATCGAGTTTTCTATACAGCGTGGTCTCGGTATAATGTTGTATGGGTCGCGGACAGACAAAGTTTTCTTTTCGGAAAACTAAAAATCCGTAGCATTTTCAGAAGTAGAAGCGATGAGGACTACAGTTCATACTGAAGAATGAGAGATAAAAATTAAAACTAAAACTCCTCATGGCTGATTAAGTCAAGACTTTATAGCTAAGTAATTTTAGAGTAATGTTTTTTTTAGATACACTAACAGAATTAGTTATAAACTACTTAATAGATACCACCTACCCTTCTTTCGTTTTACAGCAGAAGGATTTAACATTCCTGGGGTATTTACACAGCCATTCCTACTAACACTTGACTTGAGTTTTTTCGATCCAACTTCTCGGATTTTGAAACTGGAAATATCTAGATCGCTCTGTCGCTCCACAAATCTCTAGATCTTTCGAATAAGACATATCCTCCTCCTTAAAAGCTGATCTAAAATTAGAAAAGTTTCATGTATCGTCTTCATTCAGAACTAAACAAAAATTCCCAGACGAAAGCAGCGACGAGGGAAAACACGAATGCTCAGCTACGTGACAGATAAATGCCTTCCAGAGTTCGAAGGCAAAGAAGATAAAAGAGGAAGAGGAAGAAGAGGAGGAGGAGGAGGAAGAAGAGGAACATTTGGACCCAGCCAAAAGTCACTGCCTACTACGTCAATCGTAAGCGCACCGTGATCTGAATAGCAATGGCAAGAATGAAATATCTGGGACACGGGAACAAGGGAACGGAACAACAATGGGGGATGGAAAGCGGAACACGGACACGGTGGTATGGAACAGCCGGCCATAATTCAGCAACGTTGTTGTACGGCACTGTATTTCCTGCTCATTTTCATAGAATTTAGGGTCATTCGGATGAAACTTGGAAATGTTCATACTTTTAATTTAAAAAAACTGGATTTAAAAGAATGAAAAAAAAAAATACTTTACAAGGAAATAAAAAATAGAGTAAAAAAACATAGTCCAATAAAAATCCGTGAGAAATAAAATCTATATTACAGTAAAGTAAAGAAAGAAGAAAAAAAAATGATAAAACGCGTTAAAAACATTACCTATTAGCAGACACTGGAAACAACCAACATTCAGAATAACACGTAAAAAAAGCAAACGGGTACAGCGTTCTTAGTCAAAACAAAAATGTTAGTCTTAAAGTCAAGCAATGCTCTCAAAGGAACTCCACCAAAAATGAACCTATCCAGTTCACTAGAGTCGATTATGATTTCCATGAAAATGAAGCAGTAGCAGAAGGGTCGAATTCCAAAGTAGTGACGAGTTCTTGCTGTCGCAAGCGCCCGAGCAAACAAACCTAATTAACGCTCGGTATGTGACACTGTTTGCAGCGTAGAGTACACAGCACAGGTTAGTGAGGTAAAGAGAAACACTTGAAACGTACAGAATTTGCCGCTGTGTAATACACATTTATATTTGTTGAAAAAAAAAAAGTTAAGAAATTAACGCCGAGTCCTATGAAGTAAAGCTCTATGATCGACTGATTTGTATGAACACATCGCACCTTCAGTTACAAGTACAAACTACTACTGTTTCTCGTAATAATCTACTGTACAATTTAAGATAAATATTAAAAGCAATATGGCAATGGCTACTGAGTGCTGACTCTTTTCACCACAGGTGCCACCCCTTTATAAAATTGAAGTGAGCATTTAGGTCAATTAAAGTTACTAATCATAGCATTTTGGTAAAAATCAACAAATATTTAGTCATACACCATTATCTGAAGATTTCAATTTGAGCCACTGGAATGTCGTATAATATGGGCTTTTGAAGTTTGGAGACAAATCTCTACTTTGTTTACGGTTCAGATATACTAGATTTCAACACTGCATCCAAGTTATGATATTGGCGAATTGCATTACAAAAATAACCTCGCAAAATAATACGAAAACATGTTAAGCATGACGTTAAAGGACTTTAACATTGCAACAATAATCAATCAGAATAAGTTAAATTTTCTCTTAAAATGTTAAAGTTTATGGACGATGCGGTAAGCGCTTCATAAGGGTCAAGGTGGTTGGTCATAGTACATAAATCAGCTGTAATAATAGTCAGAAAGAGATCAATCTTGAAGTTAGACAAGCACCAGACAAGAATTATTCATCACAGCTTAGTGCAATGCTACATAACAAATCTCTGAATAATGCACGTAAAACGAGCCGAAGATAAGAGGAATATAAATCCGGAATTATCCAGGGTCTTGCAAAATTTAATAACTGACACAGGAATAAAATATTCCAAAAACCAACGAGGCAATTCTCATAAATTTCCAGAATATATGACCTCCATCTCTTGAATAATATTCCCCGCACGTCCAAAGTATCAATCTGCATATCAAGAATAAATTCTCTTTACATCAGCAAATCTCCTCTCCAAATCAGAGGGAAGAAGCAAATTCCCTTATGAACAACGCGGGAAATCAACTGGCCGATGCCAATAATGAAAGGCAGAACCACCCAGTCGCTTTCTGATATGTAAATGCATAAATATCTCAATAAATAAATGAATATTCAAATCCGCGCAATAGGCAAAGGTCCTGCTGCTTTCCGAATGCCGCCGGACTCAAAGGATTTCCCTGTCTGCCGTTGTTGCATCGTTTGCAGTCTTTCAAAGAAGACCGGGATTCGACCGTTTCCGTCAGCTCTGGAAAGCGCTGGCTTCCTGTGTGTTTCCAACGGCTGTTACAATGTTTGCAGTCTATCAACAATCGAGATTTAACTATTTTCATCGCATAGGTCCTAAGGCAAAGTTTATGCTGATATGACTCGAGTTTCTCAACCGTCCAAGACCTTTAATAATAATAATAATAATAATAATAATAATAATAATAATAATAATAATAATAATAATAATAATAATAGGACTTTTTATGCTGCATATTGTTTAACATAACTATTCCTATTCGCTGAATAATAATAATAATAATAATAATAATAATAATAATAATAAGTAATAATAATAAGGTAATAGGGTCCGCAATAACAGAAACAAAACCAGTACTATTAATAATAATAATAATATTACCTGTTTTTAACATGCGCCTTAAGTAAGTTGTCCCCCTAGCAATTAGTTAATTACAGCTTTACCTATTTATCCATCACTTTGAACTAAAATAATGCTCCCATCCCCATCAACCCAAAATCATTATTCTTTCTACTATTTCAGGTCTCTCAAGGTTTGGAGAAATTGTTTCTTTTTAAATGAAAGGAGTGATGTGCAGTTGGAGAAGTTGAACAGCTAAGTGAGAGCAACTGTAAGAAATGCTTCAGCCGGTTGAGGGAATGTTGCAACACACACTTCAGTCCTACTTAATATAGTTTGCACTTCCATAATTAATTATTAATTGAATGGAGAACAATATGGAGAACTTTGTTCACATAATGAATTGAAAGTAGGAAATTTTTATACGTTCATATCAATGAACTTAAATAAAATAGGGTTTTTTTAATTTTCTATTCCAACGTATACTTTGAAATATAAGAATCGAATTTATTTTAATATATATTGAAGAGAAAATTGACCGCCTAACTTCGAGATATCAATTGTATATACAAATAATGAATGGAGGAACCATCCGAAAAGGAATAAAATTTCTAAATAGAGATATTTTTCAAAATTACACCTAGTTTGTTTAGCACAGCCTCTAGAATGGAAAACTTGCATCAACTTCATGCCTATAAAAAACGCACTTCATCGTAGAAATTCTTCAAAATGCAAAATTTCTTAATGAGTAAAGTACGTATTGAATGTAGAAAAAATATTTTGTAATCTAGTCATAAAAATTTTAGAATCTAAATAAAAAAATACTAACTAAAAAAAATTAGAAGTCTATATTCTGAAAATTGTAAAAATCGTGACGGGAAAAATCCTTACCTGAAACTTTATCGTTGTAATTCAGCAGACCTGGAATGAAAGAATAAAAAAGGGCATTAGTCTACAACAGAAAAATGGGAGCCACAATCTATTCGTTTACTTTGGGATATTCACCAACAGTAGGGAAACAGATGGCCATTATTTGAATTTAATATTTTACATTTTTAGAACGGGCAGATATGTAAATTCTTTTCTTATACTTCAGTTTTTTTTCAGATTCCACAATTTGCATGAGAACTGTATAATACTTTACATTCACTACGTACTTTACTCATTCAAATTTTTTTATTTTGAATACTTCCAGTGGGCAGTGACGATTTGCTTTTGGCATGACATTAATGAAAGGTACCAGCAGATATGAAAGGAGAGATATCAAAGAAACGAAATGAAAAGTTTTGCAACTTTTAAAAGCTTAACATTTAATGATGGCATTCTTTGAATGACAAGACCTGATGAGATATAAAATGCAAAAAAACTGAATCAACGAAAACGCTCATTTCCTCATTCAAAGTATTCATCAAAATATAAAAAAAGTAGAAAAGCGAAACTTGGAATTCCCAAAATTTCAAACCATCATTGTCATCTGAAAAAAAAAAACAAGGCAATATAACAAATAAAAGATCAGTCGACTAACAAAATAATATATATAACAAAAAACCCGAAGCACCGAGAAGAGCAAAAATTTACGACTCTTCTCCAAAACGGCATCATCGGAATTAATGGCTCCGCTCAAGTGTCGTTAATTTTTCTTCGGGTGCAAAACCACCTCCTTCAGGGAGTGGCTCTCGAAAACATTCTATAAAAGAAAGGTATTCAGAAAATAATTCAAATAGAAGCCAAACGAGAGGTCTATTCTGTAAAAAAAAAAAAAAACACAAAGGAAGCGGAATGGCGGATCTATATGAAAATGAAGGCACACTTGAATAAAGGACAAATGAAAGAAACGTGATAAAATGTGCGAAATACTCTCTACCAAAACAGAAAAATTAATCTTGCATTTATGTGAAAATGAAATAGCACCGAAATACCAAAGAATAAAAGAAATGAGAAACTGTGGACAAATGACATTCACGTGAGAATAAAAATGCAACGGAATAATGAATAACTGAAAAGAATAACTATGAATTGAAAAGGTAGGAAAATTGTGGCAAAAGGGTTTTCTTGCAAAATGGATATCTATATTGTAAGGATATAAACTGCAAAACGAACTCAATCATGATCAGATAAAACGACAAAAGAAACGAAAATAATGCTATCTTAATAGTGATAAACTAACAACAAAGGATAATGACGACGAGAACGAATGCTGAAAACGAATGAAAAAGAGATAAAAGCATTGGAAAAAAAATGACACAAAACGGCTCAGATAAAATCAGGCAACAACATTAACAACACCACAACCACCATAAAAAAATTAAACAGCCTGAATAATGATCCTGATTTGTAAAGATCGTGACTTTTAAATGATAAAAAAATGATAAAATAGTTCAAAGCACGGAGAGAAAGAATCCACCTATTTATTATTGACGGAAAACCACGAGTTACCTAATAAAATATGGAGCGCAGATCTCGGTTACAAAATGTCGCCGCAACCTCAAGGGCAGGAATAAAACATGGCGTCGCCAAGAAGACCAAAGGAATATGTAATTACATTCCGCCAGATGAATTCCTGTACAGAAAAACAACTTCACACGCTTCAGAGGCTTGACGCCAGGTTACAAGCAGTTACAAAGACTTATTAGTTCATCCGAGGAGACATCATGTGTTCACTCATCTTTAGGAGCAGGTTTTACATTTCATTCATAGTTTTCTAATGAGAGAGAGAGAGAGAGAGAGAGAGAGAGAGAGAGAGAGAGAGAGAGAGAGAGAGAGAGAGAGCAATGACGTAATAATCTAATTTTGTGAGAGAGAGGAGAGAGAGAGAGAATGAGAAGAGAGAGAGAGAGAGCATGAACGTAACTAACAATTTTGTGTAGAGAGAGAGAGAGAGAGAGAGAGAGAGAGAGAGAGAGAGAGAGAGAGAGAGAGCAATGAACGTAAGTAACTAATTTTGTAGAGAGAGTGAGAGAGAGGAGAGAGACTATAAGGAGTTACAAGGATTAGGATGTCTCAAAGACCTATTAGTCCATCCGAGGAGACAACATGCGCTCACTTATCTTTAGGAGCAGGTTTTACCATTCATTCACAGTGTTCTAATGAGAGAGAGAGAGAGAGAGAGAGAGAGAGAGAGAGAGAGAGAGAGAGAGAGAGAGAAACTACAAGAAGTTACAAAGATTAGGATGTCTCAAAGACTTACTAGTCCATCCGAGGAGACATCATGTGCTCAATTATCTTTAGGAGCAGGTTTTACATTTCATTCACAGTGTTCTAATGAAAGAGAGAGAGAGAGAGAGAGAGAGAGAGAGAGAGAGAGAGAGAGAGAGAGAGAGAGACTATAAGGAGTTACAAGGATTAGGATGTCTCAAAGACTTATTAGTCCATATATGCATTCATATATTGTGGGACTACACTACATAAGAGTTAAAATTTCTTTAATGTATTAAGGTTGGCTGCATTCATATATTGTGGGACAACACTACCTGGGAATAAAAATGTATGAAATGTATTAAGAAAGATAGTTTTAATCGACATTCACGGGTCATCTCTTCTCCTCGGCATTCATCCGTTTCATTTAGTGAGGCGTGATAATTTCATTTGACGATCGAGCTGGTTCTCCAAAGAGAGTGAAATCGGTTAAACATGAATGCTTTCAAGAAAAATAAATGGGAAGTAAGAAGTAAAAACGTGTTAAATTAAGGGTAAAGCAGTAGACATAGGCATTATGCCTATATACTAAAACATAAGATAAATATTATAAAACATTCATTATCCATTTATAGAACGCCTGTAAGTCTTAATAAATTACCTACAATTCTCTAACAAATATCTTAATAAAGTACCTACAATTATCTAAGATATATCTCAATAAAGTTCTACAATTACCTAAAGAATAAAATAAGACTAATAAAACACGACTTCATAACTTCTTAACAAACACCAAAACGGGAGAAAGACTCGAAACAATAATCAATAAAATATTTTCGTATCAAGTTTCAAACGTCGTACAGAAAGAAATGGAAAAAAATATTACAATAAACTATCAGACAAAAATTCAGACACCTTCCTTCAATTTCTCAAAAGTAAAAGCCTTTGAAATGACGCCAGACAAAGTCAGACTTGAAGTCATCCAGAACTCAGATTCGGTGAGCATAAAAATGTTGAAATATTTTGAATAAAAACTCGATTATTTCCAATTCAGAAATTTACGATATACAGAAATCAAAAGCGTCGTCGAAGGATTAAAAACACTTGGAAATGTGTGTTTTTTTATATAAAACTGAATGTCATACATGAATATCTTTCCAGCATGAACATCCCAAAGGGAGATTGAAATCGCTGAAAACTAACTTAATAAAAAAATTACGTTAAAATACATAATATACTGGCCACTTTCGGTGATGTACACGGAAAATAATTCACAGAAAATTTCTGTGAATTATTTTCCGTGTACATCACCGATAGTGGCCAGTATATTATGTATTTTAACGTAATTTTTTTTATTAAGTTAGTTTTCAGCGATTTCAATCTCCCTTTGTTTGATGTTCATGCTGGAAAGATATTCATGTATGACATTCAGTTTTATATATAAAAAAAAAAAAAAAAAAACATTAAAAACCAGACTCAGTTAAATCAAACGCAAGAGCGACCATGCGAAACTGAGTTCTAATCTATTTAGTAATAAATCGATAATCTGAAAATTATTCTAGGAATAAAGGTATAAAAATAATTCTTCATATTTTTGCTATGTGGAATTACTTGATTCAATCCTAGTTTATTTATTTATATATATATATAATATATATATATATATATATATATATATATATATATATATATATATATATATATATATATATATATATATGAAGAGGTACATAAAGATTTTATGTCGGGAGCGATCGTGCACAATACGTGGACACGCCAGTGACCAGTGTGGTGGAAAAAATAACTTTACAGATGGAGCGAAGCTAGAATTCAGAAGAAACACATTAAATATAGGCGCAAAATTAAGCGATAAGTAATGAGACGTGAATGGAGTGTGGAATGATTATTGTTTGCAGATATTACATTGCTGATTCGGGATAGTAATGAGAAACATCAGTAACTGATAAAAAAAAATGTAAAAGTATTTGCAAGACGAGAAAGCTGAGACAAAGAATTGATAGTAGTAAGGTTATGAGGAAAAATGGAAACAAGGAAGCTGTGCTAGTAATGAAGATATGGATAGTGGAAGAATGAAAGGTATAGCAGCACATATGCAGAAAACTGGGAAAACTTGAAGTGTACTTTGAAACCCGAAGTAGCATTAAGCAAAAGGATTGGTGAGCCAACACCGGCTTTGTGGAATTGTTAATATTAATTGAATGCAAATAAAGGACAAAAGGTTGAAGCTGTTGAGATGAACTGTTTATGTACGATTGAAAATGCGGCTGATATGGAGATACACAGACGATGACGCAATAAGGTGGACGAAGGGGAAAAAACTGGATATGTATTTTGAGAATTTATGATCATTAGGGAAGGGGATAGTAGGCTGGTGAAAAGACTAAATCCAAAGTGTTGCGAACGACGATAAATTAGAATACCTAAAACAAGCTGGATAGATAGCATGAGAGAAGCATTGCAAAGTTGGGGCCTTATGCAATACTTGCAGGAGAATTGGAGGAAATGTATAAGTGCATGTCGTGGCCAATATCGTAGAAGCTTTATATACACAGAATTCCACCATTATTCAAAGGACCCAACCCCTAGTGCAATTTAAAGAAACTAACGAAAAAGAATAAGAAAATATTCGTAGGAGAAACTGACACCCAGGAGGAAAAATGAAATGTCCTGCTGCGCTACAAACGTCATTCCTTTCCAGGAGACGAGGAAGGAATTAAGAATCCATTACTTCCAGGTGAAATCAAATCTAAGTATAATCATGAACTTCATCCGGGTGACAAATGAAGGCCAAGATTGCCAGTGCAAACGACACATCACGATTCAAATTGGCTGACGAATTTCTCCTCGACTACAATCAGTCTTTTACCGGCCCAGATATGTACCCAGAGAGCAACTTACTCACACACACACACACACACACACACACACACACACACACACACACACACACTCATTTATACTTCGCGAATAAACGTATATAAAAAATACAAATGAGAATTTTAATAAATTATGAATGTTGGGAGACAGTCTCTGTTAATATTCAAATTTTCTCCTAAATAATGACATACGTAATTCCATTGGCGCAATCTTATCGTATCTGGGGACTGTGGACAGCGTAACTGGGGAGATACAGTTGAGAACTGACGTTGTGTTCATTTTATCATCGTGAGTAGAACTTACAAAGTCTGGGGAATAATGCACAAAGGTTCACACACACACACACACACACATACATACATAAACGAGAGAGAGAGAGAGAGAGAGAGAGAGAGAGAGAGGAGAGAGAGAGAGAGAGAGAGATTGTAAATAACGTTAAAATCACGTACTTGTCAAAAATGCCATGATAATAAATAGAACAACTACCAAATGAAGTGAAGTCCTGGCCAGTTAATTCCGAACAAACACGTGACACGTGACGTCACACCAGTACCAAATATCAAACGAACATATAATGAAGGAATCTCTAAAGGATATTAATTAAGGATCATCAACGCTATATCAGACTGGAAATGATAGACAAGAGACGAAATAAAACAAGCTTCCATTAGTTATTTACGCACTCTTGAGAGGATATTTGAGACTAAAAGCTTGTCGTAACTGGGATCATCTGCATAAAAAGAGGGGAGGGGGAGGGGGGAGGCTATTCCTAATTTATGTTTGGGTGGGGGCAGGGTCTTAGGCCTCCCTTTAATGGAAAATGTCTGCCTAAATATGAATGACTCTTGTTCAATACTATTTAGAAATAATAAAAGATAAACTCTAGCAAGCCCTTGAGAAATTCTGAAGATATAACGGATAAAACGGAAAAAAATATGAAAAGAAAATGTTCAAAAAGAACCGACATACATAAAAAAAAAAAAAAAAAAAAAAAAAAAAAAAAATCGCAAACCAACAGGTGTCCTATTACAGCTAAATAAAACAGCGATATCCGTGAACATAGACACAAAAACCAAACGGAATACCCAACGAAATCCAGAGTCAAATTCCAGGCTGAAATTCCAGCGGCAGCAACCGGAATATAGATATATATACATATTCCAGGCAACATGATGTATTCAAATATGTTGACCATCTCAATGCATATGGGATTGCCTTCTCTATGACATCTTCATTCATTTGCATAGAGCAAATAACACCGGAAGTCGACAAATTTACACTTAACGGAGATACGATTCTCGACTTTCGGGCTCTTTCATGTGACTGTGTATGTATGTGTGTATGTATGTATGTATAGGTTTGGAGAAACGTCATATATATACATATTTCAATGTACTTGTGTGTCTATATCTATAAACATATGTATATATATAACATTTATATGTAAAGATTATATAAATATATAATATATATATATATATATATATATATATATATATATATATATATATATATATATATATATGTAGTAACTGAATCACGAAAGTTAGGAACGTGATAAATCCATAAATAAAGATATATGCCACGAAGGAAAAGTAAACGAAAGAGGATCTGCGAGACCTTTCGACGTTAAACGTCCTTTACTAAGCAGAAACTGACATACATGAGGGAAAAGACAATACAAGAAGATTCGAATAACTGAGAGATAGGGATTATAAAGAGATTAGTACCTAGAATATTTCACTCACGAGTTTGTGCATTTGTCATTGTAAGTTTATATTCAATGGTGAATTTTATCAACAAATATTTGGCATGGCAATGGGAAATCCTTTATCACCAGTACTCTCAAACCTGTACATGGAATTCTTTGAAAAACGCTACTTACCTAATGTCATTTATATTCCTGTAAAGTGGTATCGTTATGTTGATGATATTTAAGATGTTCTGCCTGTCGGTATTGATGTAAATGATTTACTCTCTAAATTAAATAACCAGGTACCATCGATTAAGTTTACTCTAGAATTAGAAAAAGACAATTGCCTCCCTTTCTTAGATGTTTTGATACATAGAGAACCATTTCAATGGAAATTCAGTATTTATAGGAAACCGACCAACAACTTAACTTATGTTCATTTGTTCTCAGGCCACCATCTTAACATAAAAATATCAATTTTTTCCTCTATGTTTTACGAGCACTGCACATTGTCAGTCCACAATATTTGGATCAAGAAATTGAATACATAAGAAAAATAGGGAAAGATTTATGCTATCCTTCACATATATTAGATATTTGTTATAATAAAGCTGACAAAAAGTTTTATAGTGTAAGTAACACGCAGAAAGAAAATTCTAAGAAAATTCTCAGTTTGCCTTATTTTAACGTATTTGAAACTATTAAATCATTGTTAAAAGTTTTTAATGTCAACCTTGTTTTTTCCTATAATAACACACTAAAAGGAATGTTAATAAAAAATGGCCCCAGAGAAAGCAACAACATAATATATAAAATTCCATGTATGGATTGTCCCTCATTTTATCTCGGACAGTCTAGCAAAGGCCTGGAAGTAAGGCTAAGCCAACATAAATATTCTGTAAAAACTGGGCAAACATCTAATGTAATATTAATTCATTTAAGTGAAAACAACCACCGAATAAATTGGGTTGGTAGTTCAGTAATTGCAAGGTCAAGAGATGTCTTATCCCGAAATCTCTTAGAATCTGCTTTAATACAACTTACTTTTCATTGTAATTTCAATGTTAGTCGTGACCTTTTTCATTTAGACCCTTGTATTTGTAACATGTTTAAGAATGACCTCAAAGATATAATTACAGACTTAAATAAAAATCAGTTGCCTTAGAGTTATCTTCGTTGTAATGTATGTCTGACATGTATTGTGAATATGTATTGTGAATATGGTTTTGTTTACCAAGTTCTGAATGGCTGTCACCTATAATCCTTTAATTGTCTTGTCCTTGTATCTGAGATGATTGTCTTAAACCTTTAATTGCACCTATTGTTTATGTTTGTTTGGGAAGGTTACTCATCTTCCAGGTGTGTCGGACTCTAGGTACTAATCTCTTTATAATCCCTATCTGTCAGTTATACGAATCTTCTTGTATTGTCTTTTCCCTCATGTATGTCAGTTTCTGCTTAGTAAAGGACGTTTAACGTCGAAAGGTCTTGCAGATCCTCCTTCGTTTATTTTTCCTTCGTGGCATATATATATATATATATATATATATAATATATATATATATATATATATATATATATACAGAGAGAGAGAGAGAGAGAGAGAGAGAGCAGATGGCCATTTCCACAATTCTACTTTAATTTTAGGGTCGTTAAAAATCTCTTTGTGCAGAAAACATCCACAACATTAGACCATTTCATATACTTACACAGAAGGCTCATCAGGACTACGTCAAACCCATAACATACAATACGATATATCCTTCTATCTTGCAAGGACTTTTCCGCTTTTTCGATTAACAATATGGCCCTTTCTTGACAATACGCTCTCCAAAGGTCTTCCTTTCCTGTTTCCTCCTAAAACCTTTGAATTATGCCTAGTTTTCACCAACCAAACGCCATTCTTCCCACATGACCGAACAATTACTTAACACAATAATCCATTTTTTCAAGTAAAGTTTTACGACTTATGTCTATTTATGCTCCACACATATTTCATATCAACAGCTTCAAAGCCTTTCTAATCACTTTAAGCAATATACTTCACTTCAATAAAGGAGACCTGGCTCAACAATCTCATCATGAATCCTGACACTAGCCTCTACAGGCAGTTCAAGCTTCTTTCCCGTCTTTTGCACACACAAACAGTTCTAAATCCCTTGTTTAACCAATTCTGCAACTCACAAATACCTATGTAAATCTATCATTTTACTTCTTCCACTTTTCTTTTTAAAAGTCAGCGGGTTGTCTGTTCTGGCTTCAATTTACATTCATAACCTTCTTTACTTTTATCTCTCTCTTTTTACCAACACCTCCATACTCTTTCAATGGTTACTGCAGTTTTTCTTCACTATTTCCATTAAGTATTGTATGATCTGCTATCATCAACTTTATTTACTGCAAAACTCGCATACAGATCAAATGTCATTTTTCCTACTTTTAGTGTAACTTTGTCCATAAAAACATCAAACAAGCATAAAGATACAACACACCCATGACTCAAACTCACGTTTACACCAAATCAATCATTCACCTTTCGACATATTCTAAACTAATCTTCGCTCCCATCATAAAACTTTTCAATCCCTCTCAACAACTTATTTTCTATACATCATACATTCTCTGAATTGCCAATGTGACGACCCTATTATGTACTTGTTTAGGCGCATATATGTAACAGCTTTTTCCCTTTACTTATAAACTTCTCTCATATCTGCTTTATGGCAAATATTGGAT
Organism: Macrobrachium nipponense; assembly: GCF_015104395.2. Lineage (NCBI taxonomy): Eukaryota > Metazoa > Arthropoda > Malacostraca > Decapoda > Palaemonidae > Macrobrachium > Macrobrachium nipponense. Next base: position 26,582,029 of record NC_087208.1, read on the forward strand.
TCCAAAAACCTACTGCTCTTCTAAACCCACACTCATCCTCTTTTATTTCGAGACCCATTTCCTTACTATCCTTTCTCTCTGCATTTGTTACATTATCGAATAATTTCTAATTGCCCCTAAACTTAAGTAAAAAGGGGCAATGCATTTGTTAAGAAACGGTCGTATAGACTTCCCCTCATATCCCGTGAAATCGTGCTATGCATACACACACACATTATATATATATATATATTATAGTATATATATATATATATATATATATATATATATATATATATATATATATATATATACACACACACTATACATAATTTATTTTATCGATGTATCGAAGTGACAGCTCATCACCACGTCGTAAATAAAATTTCAAAGCTGAAAAATCCAATGGTAAAAAAATATATATATTATTGAGTTTTTACAAATTTCCTGGCCGTGTCAGAACATGCACAGAAATATTGTCACCTGTGAATGAATACAGAGCTCTTGCCGAGTTAGATTACAGCGATCTTTCGTATCTACCCAGAGTGACTTATGCAAACAGTGATCATTTGCGATTCACCGCTAGCCAGTCACCAAGAACGGGTCGGTAAGGGTCGCCATGGTCTTCGGCGTGGGTCTTCATATAGCAGGTTTACGGAAGGAATAGAATTAAATACAGGATTCAGGCCGAAGGCCAAGCGCTGGAACCAATGAGGTTGTTCAGCGCCGAAATAGAAATTGGGAGTAAAAAGGCTATAAAGGTGTAACAGGAGGAAAACCTCAAAACAGTTGCACCATAAATCAATCGTAAGTAGAGGGCGGAAAGTAAGATGGAAGAAAGAATATGAACGGAGGTACAGTAAAAGGAATGAAAGTGGCTGCAGCTAGGGGCCGATGGGACGCTGCAAAGAACCTTGAGTAATGCCTGCAGTACACCGCATGAGGTCCACTGACGGATTTAACCCCCTACGGAAGGTTTATGGAAGGCGTTTCCTCTTTAATGAATATTCATGTCATGTATAAATGGACCTTAAAATGTTGCATAACTTTATATCCAACAATTTCAAGCCACAGATCAAGAAATATGGGAATGCCGGATCACAAGTCAATTCGCGTTTTTTTTTATTGTTTTCAAAAAATGAAAAAATCTACTTAGTAACTAAGAAAACTATAATTAAAGCGTTTTAGAAATTTTATAAATATAGGAGAAACATGATGGTTAGGTATTGGTTAAATCAATGCTCTTTCGGAAATAACAAAAATGATTTAGTTTTTCTAATTTATCGTGGGACTCTGGGTAACTCTATTTCCGCCTACTTAATATCCTCGACAGACATTCCGTAGCGCTAGAACATACTTTAAAACAAACATCAGATTTCTATCTAAAACAAACACCGACTTCCTATTTAAATCT
>NC_087208.1:26588421-26603421 GCF_015104395.2 Macrobrachium nipponense
TAATATTGTACATTGTACCAGTATTAGTGAATTGGAGATGAACAAGAAACGATATATTGCATACAATATGATTAGTATATAAGTACGAAGCAATTGCAGGTACTTAAAACTGGCTGTATTCTTAGAAGGCATGGGCATACTCTTGTGAGTGTATGTATGTGTATATACAAATACATGTCTATGTATGTATATATACGTGTATGTATGAATATATAAGTCATATCACATTACCGTGATTCATATACATACATCGAGCTACAAATGCCCTTTGATATCTAATTCGCTCTACCTCGGAATTATTATATTTTCATATATATTAACCGAATGTGAATTTTTTAGTCAATAAGAAATTTGTCGGCTCCCGGGCACGAACCACCGAACCAACAAATTCAGGACGCACAGTGAAGCCTTAAACCACTTCACTTCACTTGGTTAAATTTGAATCTCAAGTACGTACTCATGAATTATTAAAAATAATTTCTAAAATTGTATCACATTATTGAAAATTTGATTGATAATATTTTCTAATTTGAATAAATATGGAGCCCTTTCAAAAATCACCACTAATAACCCGTATGTAAAGACCTGAAAAGGATAACACACACATTATATATATATATATATATATATAATATATATATATATATATATATAGTATTATTATATATATATATATCAACCATCACAAGTATTTACAAATCGGTCATTAACGACAGTTTTCGCTTACTCGGAGTTGTTCTTGTTGCTGTTGGGGGGTAGGAAATGTTTTGTGTGAGAGCCGAAAAAGGTCTGAAAAAGGTGTTTCGCGTTGATTCAGGCATTTTAGGATACGATACTTATGATTTTATTGGAATGAGAATGTAAAACATAAATAATGTGCATGTTAACAGTACAGGAAAATTATTTCTCTAATTTTATTTTAGTTTGGTGAAACAAGGCTCTATTCGACTGTAGATACTAGCATGTTTTAATTCAATTTAAGAATATAATCTTTATAATTTATACGCAAGGGGAAAATCTTGCACGCGACTCGAGTAAGCTGGAGGTCGGATCATGCCTTGTTAAAAGTGCAACATGTTACTTCAGTCTTTAAATTTGTAAATATTAGCAATCAAATTTGTAATAATGTGATACTCTTTCAAGAAATATTGTCAATAACAGGCAAGTAAAGAACATATGTTATATAATATATATATAGAATATATATATATATATATATATATATATATATATATATATATATACACACACACACTACACACACATATATATATATATATATATATATATATATTATATATATATATATATATATAATATATATATATATATATATATATATATATGTGTGTGTGTGTGTATAACTGAATCACGAAAGTTAGGAACGTTAATAAAAAATGGCCCCAGAGAAAGCAACAACATAATATATAAAATTCCATGTATGGATTGTCCCTCATTCTATCTCGGACAGTCCAGCAAAGGCTTAGAAGTAAGGCTAAGCCAGCATAAATCTCTGTAAAAACTGGGCAAAAAATCTAATGCATTATTCATTCATTTAAGTTAAAACAACCACCGAATTAATTGGATTGATAGTTCAGTAATTGCATGGTCAAGAGATGTCTTATCACGAAATCTTTTAGAATCTGCTTTAATACAACTTACTTTTCATTATAATTTCAATGTTAGTCGTGGCCTTTTTCATTTAGACCCTTGTATCTGCAACATGTTTAAGAATGACCTCAAAGATATAATTACTGACTTAAATAAAAATCAGTTGCCTTAGAGTTATTAAATTTTGTTGAAATGTATGTCTGTTTCGTGGCCTTTTTCTTTATATATATATATATATATATAATAAATATATATATATATATATATATATAATATATACATACATATATGATTATAAATATGCATGTATATATACACAAGCTCATGTCACCAAAGAATACAAACAAATTTAAATGTTTTTGCAACAGCATCGCGCTTACATATGAAGTCACCTGTGTTCACTAAGTGCATTACATTTTCAAATTCAGTTTCCTAAATGGGAGTAAATTTAGGTACAAAATTCAAATGTGAATATGGTCCTTTGTCTTGACCCTGTGCTATAAATGAATACATTTATTGATATATCAAATGAAATTATTTAAAAAATTCCCGTAATATGCTTTGTTGTGCCATGGCTGGAGTGCAGTAAAAACATTTATGTATGTTTTATTTTTGCAGCGATTCATGGCCTGTGAAATGTTTTAGGCATTTTTGTGCACTGTGAAATTTGCGTTCAATTCTAATTTTGGATTCTTATTTTTCGATCAGTTTTCTGCCTGTACTCTCCTTGACATTATAAATATGGATATAGTTCCAGTTCCACTGTGAATCTAACGTTTCCCTTTCCCTAAAAGAAGATCGTGGTTCAGTGGTTGAAACTGCCTGCTTGGAAATGAATATATATATATATAATATATAGATATATTAATTATATAATTATATAATATTATTTTATATATAGATATTATATATACACATATATCTTATTATATATATATATATATATATATATAATATACACACACAACACACACAAACAACCACACACATATATATATATGTATACATATATATACACACAATACACACAACAAATATAAAATATATATAGATTATATATATATATATATATATATATATCAGCAAAATAGCAGGTTTTGTTTATCCCTTCAGCTTTGAAGATTGGATAAAATGCTGGGGACAGTGTAATGGTAGATGCAACATTTGCATGTACATTAAATGAATACTAAAGAAAGATTATACCAGAAAAGTCCAGAAAAGTATTAAATATATATATATATATATATATATATATATATACATACAGTCATAGTCTGAGTGATGGGTTTTAAAAGAAAATCTGAAAAATCAAAACTTTGACTCTACTAACAAATCTACACCTTGTGTGAAAGCGCTGAAGCTGACTTAGAGGGGGCACGCAGGGTTAAAAACAGAAAATGTAAAACCCTTTTATAGAAAACGCTGCTTATTTCAAGGATTAAATGTAAAAGTAATTTTTATGATTACAGGAGTGCTATTTGGCTCCGTGGCACTCGTAAAACCGACTCTACTATGTACAATAGCAACAGGAAAGGTGCCACCAAATTGCAAGCAAGAACACTTAAAGTGAGGATCTAGAACTTAAGACTAACAACATTGAGGAACACTATGCAATGAAGCACTGTAAGCAAGCTTTTGGCTCTCGCTGGTATCCTGGGTTTCAACCCAAGATTGGCACTGGCGGAGTACGTTGAGTGGCACTGTTGATACTACTGGAGAAGGCACACAACGGGGCAGGCTACACATGTCTTAGTCCGCCGTTGACAGGACGGGTCGTAATCAGGGACAGGGCGTCGACAGAAGATCGCTTGCAGGCTTCACCAAAGGACAGACAGACGCTCCTCTTCTGGCAGCGTCGTATAGGAGCTTTTAAGATGGGCTCACGGTGGAGCGTTCAAGGCGGTCGTCAGGGCAGAGTCCGGGCTGCAGGTATAAAGGTTCAAGTAGAGGCTAGCCGGGTCAGCGTCAAGACAGAAGTTGGAGATAGCGGCGGGCCGAGTCGTAGGGCGTGACACCGCTTCCAGACAGTATGGTACCATGTCAGGTTACGGCGAAATTCAGGGCATACTACCCCGGGAACTGGCTAGGGCAAAGAGCAGTTTGGTAGTCCAGGTCAGGCCATATTTTCACCAGTCGAGAGAAATCTGGTAGCATCTGGTTCAGGCCAACTTGAATCTCCTAAGAAGCTTTCATCGCCACCGTCAATTGTTGTTAATTACTTGAAAAGGGTCACTGAACGCCGGCAGAGGGGTATGGAAAATGGGGTACAATGGAGGCTACCGTGGGTCAAGTGTGCGTGGGCAGAGTCGCAGAGGCGGAAGGGTTTCGACAACAGCAAGGGAAAGAGGTCAGGCAAAAGGACAAGAAGGGACAGGTCAACGAAACGTGAAATTTCACGGGTTGGGGGCGACTATCTGCTAATGGCTTCTTGTAAAATTAGACAGGGGACCGAAGTACAAAGGAGTATGATAGAAAAAGGGACTCAATTCCTTTAATGGCAAGTGACCCTTCTAGGAATTTGGCATATGGCCGTCAGTAACGTCTGACGATAAGATGACAAGCTACCACGCAGGTGTGTGGGTGGTTAAAATCCTATTTGCAAAGGGAACAAGGCTTAACTCAAAATTCATTCTCACGGTGGCCTAAACGGTCAAAGGAGGAAGGGGTCGCGTGTACTAGATTTGACATCCCAGTTCCTTTGTTTTATTCCTTTACATTATTCATTCAGTTTTCGCAATTTGTTAAGGAAAAGAAAATAAAAAGAGGGTCCAATTCTTCGTTCCCATCTGAAAGTGGCGTCTTACGGACAAAGCTAGTATTTTGTTGTGATGTTGCAGGCCCCATGCCTTCTGGAAGTAGACTTGCTGCGACCCACCACACAATCAATTAACTAACAGATACATAATTCTTTGAGTAGGGCAACAGAGGTATAATAAACTTTGCAAAAAACGGGCATAAACAGAAGCTTCTACCACTGGGGATCGAACTAAAGATTCTCTCTGGCGTAGGAAGGCCTCACACCATTTACGCAAAAACTTGCGTGCCTTTGCGTTTGTGTGTAATTATAGTACAAAGGAGAAACAAATAGCTCCAATGAGAGAGGAAATCAAATAACAAACAATTTACTTCCAAGGCCATGTCGAGAAGAGCCACAATGATGGCTTCCTTCAGGAAGATCTACAGCGCCCTCGCCAGAACACCACCTCGAGAAAGGGCCGAGGCCACTTCACGTCAATCGACATCTATCAGATCAAAGTTACAGCAGTGCAAGATTATAGCTTACCACTGCGCAGCGAGAGAGAGAGAGAGAGAGAGAGAGAGAGAGAGAGAGAGAGAGAGAGAGAGAGAGCCCGAGGGCCACTTCCGCTTTCTGATGTGAAGAGGCCAAGCAACAGGTGCTTTGATGAGTCGCTAACATTCCGAAATTAATCAAAATAAACAAGGGGCCTTCCACAGGAGAACTATTTGCTGGAGGGAATATTGAAAAAGGAGGAAGTCCCTCGTGGGCTATTATTGGCGTTTCGGTTATTGGAGTCGATACTGCAGTTTTAGGAAGCGTTCCGTTACGTACGTGATGTCTTGGGTGGGGAGCGGAGAGCCCGACATCTGTAATGGGTATATGAAAAGGAGATCACGCACGCACAGGCGTGGATAGAAAAACGGAGGGAATGTTAGACTGAGGGAAAAGATATCTGAGAGAGAGAGAGAGAGAGAGAGAGAGAGAGAGAGAGAGAGAGAGAGAGAGAGAGAGATAAGTAAAATGCAAATAAGCCAGCAAACGACCACAACCAATAATCATGTTCCCAGTGTGGTTTGTGCCAAACACTTCACTTCTGAAAAGATTATTATCAAAGGTGCATTTACTATTGCCTATCTACTTTCACAAGTTTTCTTTTAACGATAAAAAAAATTAATCTTGTTTTGAAGCAGGGTTGGTGATTTTTTTTATTAAAAAAAATGAAAAAAATCAGTGATTTTTTATTTATTTATTTATTTGTTTTGTTTATTTGTTGGATGTTTTATCAATCCTTTTTTCCCTCAAAATGTATTTTATGACAGAATTACTATTGATTTATCTTTTAGGTTTCCAGTTCTGGCCTAAAGTATGTACTTGCAATTTTCTTTCTATCAAAATAAATAGATGCAGCACTGTTATGCTAAGTTTTTATTAACCTCCAAACCATATTTTTCAATTTGTTTGCTTTCAAATAAAAAAAAATAAAAAAATAGAAAAATCATGATTTTTTAAAAGAAAAAATCAATGATTTGATCACTTGATTTAATCAGTCTGATTTAATCATTGTCAACCGTATTTTGAAGAGGTTATATGCCAGTAGGAGAATGGATAGCTGCACCGACCTTGGTCACTACAAGGAAACGTTATCTTTCAAAGCCTCACGTTAACTCTTTTACACCAACATTAGTTAACAACCGATGCTGAGATAAACGCTTTCCAGGAAAATTTCATGGACTACGCTTGTCGACTATAATTGAAACTGGAAATCCTATCAGTGATTCGTTTTTAAGAAATTTCTGAAGGGATGTTTCCATTGAGTCAAGAGTTCAGCCTTGACTGGATTATTTAGTAAGCGTCGTTCTCAGAATATCGAAGCAAGACTATATATTTAGGGGCTATAAATTCCAAAGGCATTACGAAGTTACAAACACAAGAGCAGCCAGTTTTTATCTGTTCTTCATATCATATCCTTCCCGACAGCGAAATTCTCAACTTACCTCAGTTTTACCTGCGGGTCTATCATGAATGAAGAGGGGGAATTCTGTCCACATAAGTGCTCATAATTTGACTAATTTTGTTATGGACAGCAAAGAGTCTTACCCTCTTCACTTTTAAAATCAGAGTTATTGCACGAACATCGCAATTGCACGAAAATAAATGAGCACTAGCCACTCTCCCTGTGATACTCATCTGTTTAACAGCGTGCGAATGGCAGAAACAAATATTAATGCAAACGGATTTAATGATTTTCATGCTTACTAAAATCTTTTCATTCCTTTGACACTCGTTTTCATTATTCTTAATCAACGCCCTCCTTTCCTATGGTTCAAACAACACTCATTTTTCCTTTTTTATTCACGTCTTTGTATTTTTGTGTGATCTATTCTTCACATTCTCTCTACCTTCCACAGCCCCATCCCCCGAAGACATCAGGTACACAAACAGTCAGTTCCTAAAACAGCAATATCGACTCCAATAACCGAAATGCCAATAATAGCCAGAGTGAGTGCATCCTTTTTCTTTCATTTTTCCTCCAACAAATAATAATTCTCCTCTGGGAGGCTCGTTGTTTATTTTGATTAATTTCCGGGCGTTGGCAACCCATCAACTCTCATGTTGTTGGGTTCTTGCACATTCTGAAGTGCCCCCCGGGCTCTATCTCTCTCGCTCTCTCTCTCTCTCTCTCTCTCAGCAATGGATGGCGATGATTTTGCAATGCGATAACCCTGATCTGATATCTGTCTTTTAACATGGCAAGTGGTCCGGACGTTTTCTGGAAGAGAATTTCGGGAGCAGGAATATGATTCCCAGATTAAAGGCATCCTAGCGAATCTTCTTATCGTTTGGTGCTGCTTCAGGAAAAGACTATTATTCTCAACTTTACAGCGGTTTTCAGCGGCGAACACACACTGTCACAAATATCGCTTAATGTATTGTAAAGAACAGAAGGAAATAATAAAGGGCATTATTATCTAGCACTTTCGTATATTTGACGTACACTTCTCCGGATTACACAACCTTGAATAAATTTATATTATATACAAGAAAGCTCTTGGTACTTATGCCTCTTATCACTTCCTTCTAGCTCTTGCAATATATACATGCTTATACATATTTTTATAAATTTCTGACTTTCATCGGGATAGAACTTTCAAGCGGGCAGAAATTATATAAATATATTTCCTATATACGAATCTCTCTCTCTCTCTCTCTCTCTCTCTCTCTCTCTATATATATATATATATATATATATATATATATATATATATATATATATATATATATAATATATATATATATATGCCTTTCCTCCTAGGAAATGGCTACCCACAAATTTTTCGATATAAGATTACTAAACCCCCAATCTTCTTTTACTATGTCCCCGACCCATAATAACTAATTACCTACAAGCAATATAGTTAATTGAATGGGTTTATAGAGGCGCAATGTACTTTTTAAGAAAGCAAATCTACTAATCCCTTCTTTCTTAAAATCGTGAATACTCGCTGGAAAGATTTGGCTATTAACCATCTGTTCGAGAGTAGTTTTTTTTTTTCTCCCGAATGGTCGAACCAGTCTTCACATGATGTAGTGTCACTGGAGACTTAGGACTGTCCTGATGATAACACGAGTTAATGGCCAAAACAGCTGTCGGCAGAAGAAAATAAATGGGTCATAATAACAAGATTTAGTTTTATCTTAAGGCCTTAAGCCTTGTGGACAGGAATGAGCACTGGATATTCGGGAAGTGTTTCAGAATTTATAGACGTCGCCTTGTTTCTTGTTTAATGAAAGGCAGGCGGACGAGAATCACTGTCCTAAAAATGATCACTTCGGACTGGAAAGGCTTGTTACCTAGTACTTATCTCCGCTCACTTTTCATTCAATTTTTATTTAGCGATCTTTTCTTCACATTCCTACAATCTACTTATCTTAGGTAATCTTTCATTCAATTTTGTGTTGTGAGCTATTCTTCACATTCTTACTTCCTACTTGTCTTCCCACATCTTTCATTCAATTTTAGTGTGTGATCTATTCTTCACATTCTTGCTACCCTCCACATCCCCATCCCCCGAAGATATCAGGTACACAAACAGTCAATCCCGTGTTGTCCCTGATGATACACGAGTTAATGGCCAAAACAGCTGTCGGCAGAAGAAAATAAATGGGTCATAATAACAAGATTTAGTTTTATCTTAAGGCCTTAAGCCTTGTGGACAGGAATGAGCACTGGATATTCGGGAAGCTGTTTCAGAATTATAGACGTCGCTTGTTTCTTGTTTAATGAAAGGCTGACTACGAGAATCACTGTCCTAAAAAATGATCACTTCGGACTGGAAAGGCCTTGTTACCTAGTACTTATCTCCGCTCACTTTTCATTCAATTTTTATTTAGCGATCTTTTCTTCACATTCCTACAATCTACTTATCTTAGGTAATCTTTCATTCAATTTGTTTTTGTTGTGAGGCTATTCTTCACATTCTTACTTCCTACTTGTCTTCCCACATCTTTCATTCAATTTTAGTGTGTGATCTATTCTTCACATTCTTGCTACCCTCCACATCCCCATCCCCCGAAGATATCAGGTACACAAACAGTCAATCCGTGGAACTGCAATATCGACTCCAATAACCGAAATGCCAATAATAGTGCAACCTTTTTCTCTCATTTTCCCTTCACCAAATAATAATTCTCCTCTGGGAGGCTCGTTGTTTGTTTTGATTAATTTCCGGGCGTTGGCAGCCCATCAACTCGCCTGTTGTTGGGTCCTTGCACATTCTGAAGTGCTTCATTCTCTCTCTCTCTCTCTCTCTCTCTCTCTCTCTGTGTGTGTGTGCAATGGATGGCGATGATTTTGCAATGTGATAACCCTGATCGATATCTGTCTTCTAACATGGCGAATGGTCTGGACGCTTTCTTGAAGAGATGTTCCTCAGATTAAAGGCATCGTAGTGATTCTTCTTATCGTTTGGTGCTGCTTTAGGAAAAGACTATTATTCTTAACTTTACAGCGGTGTGTAATATGTATAATTAAAAACTAATCCTTTCCCTCTTGGGAGATGATTATCTAAGAGTCTTTCAAAATAAGGGTACTGGCCCCCTCCATCTTAATTTCTTCAAAGTTCCCGCTCCGGGATAGTTGATTAACTACAAGGAATATACTTCACAGCTTGAGTCTATAGAGGCACAATCCTAGCCCTCTATTTCTCGAACTCGCCGTTTCTCGCTGGTATGGCCTGACTGGAAACCGTTTGTTCAAGAGGACTGTTTTTTGCCTGAATGGTCGCACCACCCTTCATATCGTAGTGGCACTGGATAAATAGAACTACCCTGATAATAACATGAGATAATGGCTGAAACAGCTGTCAGCATACCAGCAGCTTTAGTTTTTTTCTTCGGAACTTAAGCCTTGTGGATAAGAAAAGAAACAAAAAATTCTTGAGGTTCTGTCTTAGGAATTATACACCAAATGTGCTTTATCGTTCAATTAAAGACTGCCTACAAAATCAAATGTCCAAAAAGCCTATTTCGAAGTGGAAGGACGTGCTTGCAGTACCCCACTCAAGCCAATACAAAAGATTATTAATTCTGACTTTACTAATTCCTCTCGTTGTCTCATTCCTTATTACATTAAGTTTTCTTATTTTTCAGTGGCTATGGTTCTTTCACGTTCTCCTAGTATCATTATCAAGTTTTCATCTTACTCATTCTCTATCATAATTCTATACATTATTTATCTTCTTACGTGTTTTAAACGTATTTTTACTTACATAATTAAGTAGCTATTCATCTTCTTATTTTCTTTAAGTAGTTTTTTATTACTCGTCATTGCTTAGCTTTTCTTGCATTTTACAGTAATTAACTATTGCATCCATCTTTCATCTGTTAATTTTTTCTTTCTTGTATTTTACTGTAATTTACGTATCCATTTTTCATTTGTTTTCTTCACTTGTTCATTGTACCTTGCATTTCATTTCATTTGCTTATCCAATACTATTTTATACAGAATTCTACTGTAATTTATTTATCCACTCTTCGTTCGTACACTGTTTCTTTGAATTTACTGCAAAATATGTACCCATTCTTCATTTGTTTTCGCTTTTTGTAATTTACTAATATACATACGCATTCCATTCTTCATTTGTCCACTGTTTCTTGCAATTTACTGCAATTTATGTATCATTCTTCATTTGTTTTTGTTTCTTGCATTTTACTGTAATTTATAAATCCTCTTCCTTTTTTGACACATAACTTACCCGATTTATTTCTACCGTTATCTACATTATCACATTCTGCTTACTCATCTTTTCTTGCGATATTTCTCGGTTGGTTACAGTTATCTATATTTCGTATCTTACTTCTCAATAAATACCCTTCCTCATGACTGCGCTTTATTTTTGATTAATTATACAATACTTAACTTCTTCATTTCTGGATAATTTTTACCATTCCTTCTTTATTATTACATTGCTTTCTTTCCTTGCCAAGTTTATTTTCTTTCAAATTTTATACAACTCATCGTTATATCAATATTACTTTATTTACTGTGGCATTGTTCCATTTGACAATAATCGAGTTGTATCGTAACTTCTTAATTTACCATAGTTATATCCTATGTCTTTTTCATTTTGCTATCTTGTTATTTTTCTTAAATTTTTGCGTTATTCCCAATTTATTCTTGAACGTCGTGATACATTGCCTATTCATAACTTCCTTTTACATTTATGCTTCTCGGTTTCATTAATCACGGTTATTCTGGATTCATTTTATTAATGCCACAATAAGTTTTACTTTCTTAGACAAGTTTATTTATTTCTGACTTTGCCTTTGACTTCTTGTCATTTTATTTCTAGAAGTCATTTTCCCGAATTCAATGTATTTTGCATTTCATTGTAATTTATATATCCATTATTCATTTGCTCATTTTGTTCTTGTACTTTACTGTATTTTATGTATCAAACTCTTCATTTGTTAATTGTTTCTTGCATTTTAATGTAATTTACTTATAAAGTCTTCATTTTTTTCATTGTTACCTGCATTTTACTGTAATTTATGTATCCACTATTCATTGGTCCATTACCAACATCACCATCTCTCTCTCTCAATAGCGGAATTATTTTACACCCACTCCCTCCTCATTCCCAGTTTCCTAAAGAAAAACTGCAGATGGTGGGAAAGGAGAATCGAGTCATTGTCCTCCCCTTCTTTTTTCCTCCATACAACTTTTACTGGGGTTCATAAACCTTTCAATGGAAGCCGAGAGCGGGAACATTCAAAAGCGATTAATAGCGGATATCTTCATCCCTCATTCATTTCTCATTAATCGTAATGAGACGCGACGAAGATTCGGATTCGTTCTGTAATCGTTCATCCATTTCGTGCCTCCGCTAAGAGATTCGCTTTTCGTGTCTTCTACCAGTTGTGGTTTGTTCTACATTTGGTGGATATTTTGATATCATTGTTTACATTTCTGGTTGCCTATACCTGACACAATTTGTTTTGGTCACGAATTATTCTAGTGTTTCTTTATCACGTAGGTATACCTACAGTATATTCTTGCTTAGAGCACTGTTGAAAAGATGCATAAATAAGACTCCCGAAGCTGTGTGTGTGTGTGTTTACTTGAGTATATTGGGGGTTAATGTTTTAAAGTATGAAAATGTCGTGTGTCAATTTAGGGAATTCCGTCATGGAATACAGTCATATATATATATATATATATAATATATATATATATATATATATATATATATATATATATATATATGTATGTATATATATGATTGTAATCCACTAAATTGACACATGGCATTTTCATACTTTAAAACACAACCGTCCAAATGCATTCAAATAAACACATACTACATATGGGTAGGATGATAAAACGCAGAGCGAAAACTCTTTCTAGCAATCCTGGATCAGAGACCAATCAAAAAATGGTCCCTAATTACGGCGAGAATGGAATCAACAGACCTCATTAATGCCAATAAAAAAAATATGCGTTCGGCGTTTTCGAGGAATGAGGGGATTTTTTTTTTTTTATGTTATCTAGGTCATAGCTGTAAAATAATAGCACGGTGTATTTTGGAGTGAAAATACTTGGGTCTTCATCATTCTCTTCATATATCTCTTACCAGCACGGTACAAATACTTTACGTTTCATTGCTGTGCGGGACAATGTGCCTATTGTAACTACTGTTGATGTTAGTATAACTGCACTATTGGCGAAACAATTAGCGAGTTACGTACCTGTACACACATTTAAAAATAAAGCAAAACAGAGAGCTTTTGAGAATTTGCATGATTTGAAAAGATTATCGCAATATCCTGTACAGTTTTATCTTTACATATATTTACAGTTACATAACCGTAGATTTGTTTTTCCATTTTAAGACTCATGCTACTCTAACTAGTTTTCAATTACATTACGGCTACTAATACTATTACAACTACCGTTACTACTACTCTACTTCACAAAGTTCTAAATCCTGTCTCAATATCAAAACATAATTCATAAGGCCTTTAGTTCTTCTTTTGCAAAAAATAATGATTCGTGAACCCACGCACCTTAACCCAATAAAAAACAGGGATAAAAACACTCCAAAACAATGATCAATTTTATTACAGTAAAAACCCAGAAAGAGGTTTACAGATTATTTGATTGATGACGACTGAGTCGATATCACACAGTGACAGGGTTCTTCAAATAAAAAAAATAAAGAATTAAATTGCATCATGTCAGCGAACCAAAAAACTCCAGCGTGGCACCTGTTTCGGGCGCCCGTGTTGTAATCCTGGTGGAACTGATAAGTCAATCGGTAAGAAATCGGGTCTCTTCATTCGCAAACTGCATTAATTCATAATATAAATATCTATCACAACTATGGGAGCCTTCTCTTCGTAAGGAGGGATTCTCCTGACATCGTGGACTCCTGAAGAGAGGAGCTGACGTCCACGCAGGCAGGAAAATCCCTTCGGGTTGAGGAGGTCCCTCAAAAAATGGTCGGGGGGTAAAGCCTGTAGCCTCACGGAGGTATCAAAACATGACTCAATAATAAATTTATGAAAATAAGCTAAACTATGTGGATCGTCTTTCTTCTCTTTAAAAAGGAGCTCATCTTTTGTATAACTATGGGGTAAATAGATTCTATTTGGCACGAGATAATATCACACGTAGAACAGAGTTACAGTTAAGTTCGAGAAACGTCTTTGGAAATTCTTGCGGAGTTTCCTGCCTTCACTGTCCTTCCGTGATGGCGATTTTCAATCAGGAACCTCGCAGTTCCCTGGTCTAACTTCACTGCACTTTAACATAACTGGATTGACGGCCCTCTTAGCCAGAATCTTAGGTCTTTCTCATGACTCAAGTAAGAATCTTGATCCTTTCTCGTCATGTGAGTCTACTCCTGGTGGTTTCCGTTTCAGCTGCGGTGGAAACGACATCAGAAGGAACACTGCTGCCAAGATGAGAGTGCCAAGATGGCGTCAAACGCCAAAGCCAATGACTAAACGATCCAGTTATAGAGGTCAGTGGACTTACTCAATCACAATTAATAAGGAATTACACAATAAATCATACTTTTCATGGAAAAGCACACGAGATCACATATCAATAGCCAGTTTACGGGACAATTCGAAGTTCTGTAGTTCACATGATCCTTAAATAAAAATAATCTTCTTCACTCTCTTTAACGTTTTGAGGTGTTTATGTATCACACAAATATCAAAGAATTATATACATGTCACAAAGTGGGCTCCCTTGGCACCCCCTCACGATAAATAGACATTTAAGTCGTGACAACATACTTGGTTAATTTGGTTTAATATTTTTGATATATCAATCTTTTAATATACAGTATAATAGCATCACGTGGAGGAGCATCCGCTGAGAACGAAAGACACCGAAATATAGATTTTTCAGTCATATAGATTCTCGTCCATTTGAATATCGGATTAAACTTTCGAAAAAAAAGAAGAAAATAAAAAATACACAAAAAGGCAGTGACGTCAGTCTTCAAAATACATTACGAACCAAGATTCGACTTCGTTTCATGAGTGAAATGAAAATACGAACGCTAATTTAATTTTTCAATGTTGTTTGTAACTTCCAACATATTTTTGTTTTTCAAAGCATATCTGTAACATACTCTGAAGCAATATACATTCACTTATATCTATTTGAAAAAATGGAAAGGCTAAACCCATAATAGGAACAGCAATCAGAACGATAAAAGCCGATATACAAATGAAAGCCTCTCAGCAAAACAGACACGATAAACATTTATCTATGTACACTCGAATTCATAAACTTTATCACAACGAAAATGGAAGGTCTTATATTGTGCTCCATTAAAGCGATTTCCTGCAACAAATAACAATGAAACAACATCTCTCTCCCTTCCCCCCTCCCTCTTCCTCTTACTCTTCCCCCTCTCTCTCTTTCCCCTTCCCAAAAACACCATGGAACATTTCTGAATTGTTTCTCGTTTATAAACACCTGGCGAAACATTGCTGCACTGTTTCTCATCTGCGGTAATTACCCTTTCAACCAACAATGCCGAAGCTAACTCTCTCTCTCTCTCTCTCTCTCTCTCTCTCTCTCTCTCTCCCAACAATCTCTTCAGTAACTGGATCCTTCGAATCGCCAACAA
>NC_087208.1:26608421-26610921 GCF_015104395.2 Macrobrachium nipponense
CATATTACAAATAGCGTGCACTATATCCCGATGAGTTATCAATCTCAACAAAAGAGACATGGATCTCATGATAGAAGAGATAAGCCAGATTATATCATGCATTTTTCCTTCCTCAGGATACAGTTGGTGGAAAAAATATAACACTAAATGGTAATGTAATCTTAAATGAAAATTACTTCTTACCCTTACTTACAAAAGCAAATGGAATATGTTCACGCATAAAATATGTGTGAAACACAAAAACGCATTTCCACATACATGCCATGTATGAAACTAATTTACATATGTAGCAAAGCAAAAATGAGATGACTGAAGATAGTGCAAGAGATTAAAACAAACTTTTTAATAATGATTCAAGAAACTCGGAACAAGAAGCGCAAAATGTTAAACAGTAGAGAGAGAGAGGGGGGGAGAGAGAGAGAGAGAGAAGAGAGAGAGAGATGGAGAGAGAGAGAGAGAGAGAGAGAGAGAAGATTTTTACTGCAAGAGGCGGGGTAATTAGATGATGCATGCATTCACGAGTGCTCTACACACACACACACACACACACAAACACACTATATATATATGATATATATATCATATATATATATATATATATATATATATCATTGCTATAGATCACTCATCAGATGTGCATCCACTCGACTCTATTCACATTGAAAGTCTCTTCTGACTCTTCTGTTTCAACATCTCTTCTACACCATCCATCCTACACTTTCCAGATCTTCCTCCTCTCATTGCTCATAACATCGAATCAGGCATTCTCTCCACATGACCAAACCATTCCAAAACACAATCCACCTTTTCATGTCAGTTGATCTTTTCAGGTCATATTTTGTTTAGCTTCATATCTCTCAGTCTATAAATCCTCTTTGTTCGACCTTACTCAATTCATTGCAAAACCATCAACCTGCAATCTTTTAATCTTCATTTGCATTCACAATTCTTTGTCATGAAGGAGAGACAACAGCAATCCCTTCACAGATCCAAACTTTTGGCCTCCAGCAACTTTTGTTAATAACTTGTTTTTTCATTTGCAACATTTCCTCTTCAGCATTCGCTTACAAGGTCTGCTTCGAACTTTTTTGCTTACATCCTACTACCTTCTTTGCTTTGCCTACTCTGTCTCTCGGTCTCTTCTTATCAGCGATCGTTACATTTAATCATTTCCAATCTTTTTCCACCCATATCAACATTCACTGTTATATATTTGGGTTTCCATTTACCATCGTAACCATATTTTTGCTCACATTCATTTCCAACTTCGTCTGTCTATAAATATACCCATCTACATCTATCTATCTACACGTGTTTAGGTTATCTGTAATATATAAGACAAAAGTATACAATTGTATCTCACTCTAGTGCAATAATGAGTTTTTTAAAATAAAATGTCCATAATATATATGACAAAACTACATACTTACATATCACTATAGTGACTTCATACGTATTTGAAAATAAATTACCTATATTACATAAAAACCTGTATATATACATATCACTGAGTGAAATAATAAGTATATAAAAAGAATAACTTATCTATAATATAAAACTGTATACTTACATATCACTACAGTAAATGACAAGCATTTGAAGATAAATTAGCTCTATAAGACAAAACTAACATACTAACATACCACTATATTAAATAAAGTCCATATAAAATAAATTAACTCCATTATAGGAGACACAAATACTTGCACGTCACTATAGTGGCATAATAAGCATCAGGCAGTAAATAACACACAAATAAACTCTCACCTTGGCTGCCTTGGGTGACGGAGCGTCTGCTGGTGATGGGTGAGGTGGTACTTGGGTTGTCCGCCCTTAGGGGAACCGGACTTGGCGGGGGACCCTGATTTAGGTCGGCGTCGAATTCAGGGAAACAAAACCAAATGTCAGGGACGAACGTTAGATCAACATCGGCACAGATACAACTATAACTTATTTACTGTCAAATAGATGCTGTTCGATCGTCAGCTAATTAAGTAGGACTTATAAAATTTATTCAAAACTGGATAACTATGAATTATTGGGATAAGAAAATCTACTATGAGATTCATTTACTGACTCAATATAATACCAATTAAAGTTCTTAGGTCAAACATAGTAAATTAAGTTGATTTATATATTTATATTATATAATATATATATATATATATATATATATATACACATATATGTATATATAATATATAATATATATATATTATAATATAATTATATACAAAGATATATATATATATATAATACAATATATATGCATATATAATATATAATTAACATAAAATAATGTAATGTATTAACATAAAATAAGAAATGATTACTTTTATGAAAATCAAGCTACATTAGCTAAGGAGAAACATTATCTCACGTCAAAAGCAAAACACATATGTTGTTAGTAATATCTACATCATTATTTCCTACTTCTAAAACAAACATTACGCGAAATTACTTCAACAAGGAGATGTGAGTAAAATTAATCTACACTGTT
>NC_087208.1:26615921-26620921 GCF_015104395.2 Macrobrachium nipponense
GTTTGAGTGGTTGGACAGGAAGATTAAGAGATCCAGCAATAAAGGCGATGAAGCACAAAGATCTAAAGATGGAATTGGGAGAAACCCTCAAAGGTGACCTAAGAAATAGTTGTCAGCAAGGTAGAACAGACAAGGGCAGAAAGAGAAGGCAATGGAAGAGAGAGAGAGAGAGAGAGAGAGAGAAATGGGTAAACAGTATTTATAGTGCACGATTTGAGGTGCACTGAAGGGGCACTATCGCTTTACAAGAGAGAGAGAGAGAGAGAGAGAGAGAGAGAGAGAGAGGAGAGAGAGAGAGAGAAATGGTAAACATTACCTACAGCGCACGACTTGAGGTGCACTGAAGGTACTATCCTTTTTACAAAAAGAGAGAGAGAGAGAGAGAGAGAGAGAGAGAGAGAGAGAGATGGGTAAACAATACCTACAGCGCACGACTTGAGGTGCACTGAAGGCACTATCCTTTTACAAAAGAGAGAGAGAGAGAGAAAGAGAAAGAGAGAGAGAGAGAGAGAGAGAGAGAGAGAGAGAGATGGGTAAACAATACCTATAGTGCACGATTTGAGGTGCACTGAAGGCACTATCCCTTTACAAGAGAGAGAGAGAGAGAGAGAGAGAGAGAGAGAGAGAGAGAGAGAGATGCTTTATTCATATTTAAAAGGAAGCAGAAAATTATTATACTTTCCGCAGGAATAAACTGAAAGATATGTAAATAGGGAGGTATATTAGCTTCGCCCGAAAATTTCCATGAAAATAATCAATAAAAATACTTCGCTATCATCATAAATAAATAAATAAATAAATAAATAAATAAACAAATAAATAATAATAATCATAATAACAATAATAATCATAATAATAATAATAATAATAATAACAGGTTATATTTTTGTACAGTATGCATCGCCCGCCCACTCATTCCATCTTTAGAATCACCGGGAATAAAAAATACATAATTATGGACGAATCTCTTAAAATAAAATATAAACTAAATAAACGAACAGGGTTTTAAAAAAAGTTTATCGAAAATGAATACCGAATGCTTAAGTAAAACGCCAAGCATCCAAAATGAAAAGTAGATGAATGCAAATAAATAATGGTGACAAACCTACTGGTCCTAACGTGGCGTGGCCTCCTGTGGTGGGGAGCGGGCTGACGTCCTTCCCCTCCACTGGGTTCCAGCACACTGCCGTAGTCTTCAGTCTCGGAGCCTTCATAGGAGAAGCCACGCCTACCGCGGGACTCTCTGTCGCTCTGGGGAGAGAGATACATGATGCAATGAATGAAAAAGACGCAGTCAATGCATTCCTTGAGAGTGTATGCAACGGAACTACAAACAAAGTCTCATGATGAAAACTGTATAAAAGAAATGATTCAAATGACAATAAACATGGACCTCTTATACTCTACGGACATTGAACCCCACGTTTAACTATAAATTTTTTTTTAAATACGATCCGTATTTATCAATATAACGTTCTTCATATATTTTAAGGATGAAGCAATTAAAATAGAAATAATAAAAAAACTGCCGTCACATTGCCGGGGCAGGTGCAATGGTCAGATGATCTGTTCATGACCTCTCCCAATGCTAGATTTTATCCTTAATTTTTTTTTTTTTCAAATTTACTTGCATAAGCTCTACAAGTGTGTTTTCAGTGGAAGGTCTTAACGTACTTTGTATTTAAAAGTATAGAATATTTAATATGAATACATAGTTCATGATAAACTCAACACGTAAAGAGTACACGTAACTGAAATAAAAGATGAAACTGCAAAGGAGGATTTAATAAAGAATATATCTAATCATATCTAATCATCATCTGATCGAAGCAAAATTGAATACTAAAACAAATTTCAACCCGAAAAGAAAGATATACGGCCATAAATATAATAAGAAACAAGTTTCGTGAGACAAGAGAGAATATAGCGTATAAATAAAAAGGATATAAAAACCGGGTAAAGTTTAAAGATACTATAATACCATTATTGCAGAAACTCATTCACTTATTTCCGTGAGTGGAACTAAGGAAGAAGAAACAAAAGTCGAATAGGAAGAACTGCTTTTCACATGGACCACAAAGTACTGATGTTATCTAACAGCAAATATTCTTGGCTAACCTGACCTGAGCATCCTTACTTAACCACCACTAGTTAAAATACCGATTATAATGATCACCGATTGCACTCAACCTAATAAATAAAAAGATAAAAAGATAAAGTACTGACGTTACCTAATAGCAAATAACCTAAGACAACCTAACTTCAGCATCCATAGTTAACCGCCACTAGTCAAAATACCTGTGATTGGCCTAGACTTCCAGTCCACCTCAAAAAAATGAAAAGAAAAAAGAGAAATGTACCAAGTTGGGTGAGTCCACGTCGTGCAGTGATGGGGGCTGGTAGACTAGAGCCGTGAACGCCTTTTGTCCTCTCTGCTGTGGGTGTGTGGGCGGAGAGGGAGGTGCAGGCGGGGGAGGGCTACCCCTCTGGAGCTGAAAGGTGGCCGTGGCATATGGATACAGTTCCTCTTCGCTGTACTCTGCCCCTGAGAGAGGTCACGGATCATTATTAGTATTATTACAGTTATTATCATTATTGTCACATCAAAAAAATATGCCTGCATCAGGAGTTTACCTTACAATAAATTTCGTTTATCTTTCTGATGATTCTCCAAAATTCATTTCATCAAAGGAAGGGCTTGGGTACATTCAGGCAAGTTTTCCTTTTATTAATATAATTATGCAACATAATGAACCTACTAATAACACAGGAAATGTCAAATATAGCCCTAAGCATTTCGCCGTTCTTAAATTGGGTGAAAACTGAAGCTTGGAAAAAGACAAAGAAACTGGACAATCAGGGAAATTCGAAAAAAAAAACAATTTAATGTCATAACGTCACAAATTGTTTAGCAAAGATATTTGGAGCTATTGAACACACAGTACCTAACACAGAGCTTCCAAAATGCATAAATGCTTGAGAAAAAATTCGGCAAAGTTATATTGTTATCGGAAATAATTCTACATAAAACAATTTCAAGTACTAAGTAAGTTCAACAGCACTGATTGAAATAGTGAGATGCATAAATCTTAATTTTTCATACATAAAGGTTATAAGTTTCACGTCTAATAAAGGCTACCCTAAAAGACTTATGACAATCCTAGAATAGTTATTAACTGCAACGCATATTACTAAAACAATTATTATTAATTTTAAAACTATTCCGAAGAACTAACATAAAACAATCATCGTATAAAGCAAAATAAAAGAATATTGAGCAAATTAATGAAAACGATTAATATCATACCTGTATTCTCCCTTAGCTCAGGTGTTGACTGGGGGGGAGCAGGAGGAGGCCTACGGACGGTAGTGTAGGCCTCCTCACGAGCCTGGAGAGCCGATTTCTCATCGACCGTCCGAGGGGTGCTTACCCCGTCGGGCACTTCCTTCGTGGGGGCATTACTCGAGGGACCTGGGTACGGTAGATAGGGACTCGTCAAAATTTGGAAAGGTGCTTTAGGTCACTCGAATCCTAAAAGTATCCTTGGATTCTTTATGAAGCCTTCGAATGAATAGCAACGAAGCAAAACTATTTAGATGTGAATGGAATCCGAAGAGAATTACGACTGACTTGAAGATGATTTGAAGTGAATATGACATATAAAAAATATTAAATATTAAAACTAATGACACGTACAAAAGGCAAAAAATAAAAGCACATTACTTTTAATAAACAGGTAAAAATTAAAGCATGAGATTTAAGAAAAAATACAAATTAAAGTATATGAGATTTCAAAAATGGTAAAAACGAAGGCATATGAGATTTAAAAGGTAATAAGTACAGCATATAGCATTCTTAACAAGGTAAAAAATTAAAACCTATGACATTTAAAAAAAAGGGTAAAAATCAAAGCTACAAAAATTCTCTTCATCCTACATGAATATCACCTAACATCAAAATTATCTGAAGCGAAAAGAATCTGAATCAAACTTTAAGATAAAAAATGCTTACGCTTCCTCAGACAGAGGCAAACGGTAGTGATGGTTAGCAGGAGAGCCAAAGACGACACAGCAGCTGGTACCAGAACCCTTGGGTCACGCCACACGGGGGAGGTGGAGGGTACGCCGCCCCACACCCCACCGGCGCTGCTTACACTTGACCCTGCGAAATTTAGGTCGGTCAACGGGAGCGAAAAAGGATTGAATGGTTGTGAAGTTACTACTGAACTGAAGGTTTCCAATTAAGATATCTTTGTTACCTGAAATAACGATGCATGACTATACTTTAATCTTAGCACCATTTTTGCGATTCGATTTTATTTTACGACATTTCGGATACCAAGCTAAGCACTTGGGTACTTATGGCTATTGTTTGTTTGTTTGTTTGTTTGTTTGAATGGTGTTTTTACGTTGCATGGAACCAGTGGTTATTCAGCAACGGGACCAACGGCTTTACGTGACTTCCGAACCACGTCAAGAGTGAACTTCTATCACCAGAAATACACATCTCTCATTCCTCAATGGAATGGCCGAGAATCGAACCCGCGACCACCGAGGTGGGACGCCAGCACCATACCAACCATGCCACTAAGGCGCTCTTATGGCTATTTAGCGTTTAAGAAACATGGTAAAGAAATCGAGAAAATAAAGAAGAGGAAGTGTATGGATCTAAAAGTGGAATTGGGAGAAAACCTCACTGCTGTATTAAAAAGTAATTGGTAAATAAGAAAGGTTGGACAGCAAAACATTAGAACTACCAAGACTACTCCCCTACGGGAGCTTTGCCGTATGCCTTAGTTTCCGTGGAAAATAATTTAGATAAATCATAAATGCCCTTCAATACTGACGTGAATCACATGACCAACAATTCCAGAGAAGGCATGCATCAAACAGCTGTTACTTTAAATTTCAAGTTTTACAATTTTCTATCCATCAGACAATTATATTCATAAAGTAACTAAAACTGTTTCAGTGTTCAGTGATAAATTATGACCTTCAAG
>NC_087208.1:26623421-26628421 GCF_015104395.2 Macrobrachium nipponense
GATTTATAAACTATATTCCAACAATAATACCTTTCTTACTATGTGCAAACAATAATGCCTTTCTTAAGACGAAAATACATAATCAGTGAATAGCTTGATATAAAAATGACATGCCCAACAACAGAACATATTAAAAATAGTTCCTGTAATAAGGATTTATATCAACAAGAAGAGAAAATATTGTAACCTTGAGAAATATGATTAAAAGTATATAGCAATGATCAAAATACAGGAATATCAAATAACCATTAGTGCCTTAACAAAGGAGCACGCTGTGAATAATAAAGAGAGCCAGATACAGCTACAAAATCGCTACTGAAATATGCAACAGAGGTCAGGGTTCACGTGCGAGAGGCAATGGGCCAATGAGCCTGGGATCAACAGGTGTGAATGAGAGCATGATATGTTCGGATAATATAGTACTCTTCTGAAGATATATTTGCTCGGAGGATTTATGATGTTGTACTGATACTATATACTTCCCTTCCACATCAGTTCTGATACCTGTATTCCTTTTTTTGGTTACATTTATATTCGTTCGTAAGCCTGATGATATATTCGTTAATCAGTACAATACTGACATGACGACGAATCACAGGTTTACAAAATACAAAAAATATAGTATTGGCAATGCGCAAGTTTGTTTAATGAGAGAGAGAAGAGAGAGAGAGAGAGAGAGAGAGAGAGAGAGAGAGAGAGAGAGAGAGAGAATGGCAGTAAATATAAAAATATATACCATACAGATGCAGCAACAGACGACAAGACTGCAGGTATGAAATAACATTAATATTGAGACAGGGAAGGGCAGGCATTAAGCATACATATTATAGAAGACAAAATCAAAGAGAGAGAGAGAGAGAGAGAGAGAGAGAGAGAGAGAGAGAGAGAGAGATGGCGGAAAACATAAAAAAAACATATCTCACAGAAGCAGCCAGAAGAGGCTACAAGTATGTCAAAAATAAATAAATAAATAAATAAAAATATTGAAACAGTAACACGCAGACAACTCTGAGTATAAATAAAAGAGAATACGAAAATAAACAGAAAGAAAGAAAGAAAGAGAGAGAGAGAGAGAGAGAGAGAGAGAGAGAGAGAGAGTCGTCCCCTTACTTACCTATCCGATTGGTGGCCGTGAGGTAGAAATGGTGGAGGGTGCCGCATTTCAGCAAGGTGGCCGTGTAAGCCTTATGTATTCCGTCCACTCTCTCCGTCACCCATTCGCCGCCGGCAGATCTGCGATTAAATGGAACATGAGACCATTCTGGGACTCCTCCTCCTCCTCAACAAGCCATTGCAACATTAATCAATGCCGTCCCAAGCTTGATAACCAATATTAGTTTCCCCCGCCCCCCAACCCCCATTTTGCTTCACGTAGCCACAAATAAAAATACTGAAGGGAGTGGGTGGGGGATGGGTAAGGAGAGTTGGGACGCAGGGTGATGTAGTAGAGGGGAGGGGTTGGCATATGGAGGGAGTGGGGGAGGTGCGACCTAAATGCTTTCATCAGTGTTGGGACAGTGAATGGGAAGATGGGTTGCCAGTTTTGATTAAAAGCAGACTTTTTTCAGAAATGTAATTTGCGAATGGGAATGCTGAGTAATTAGCGTACTTGTAATCCCAAATGGAAATTTCATATAGGAAACAAATTACTGGAAGAATGTTGTAAATGTTATAATAATAACAATAATGATACAGGTTTTATTGAAAATAATGACTATTTCATCCGCGTTTATTTTGTGATTTTTCTCTATTCTTCTTATTACTGACTTTTCTTCTGTATTCGACTTTTCTTCTGCACTCAAGGTGGCTATTAAAACTCAAAACGGGAAATTCATGTAAAAAACGTGTTATTTGTCAAATTGAATATATTATACAATTTGTACTGCCTTTTGTATAATCTATTCAATTTGACAAATACCACGCTTTTGACATGAATTCCCCATTTGGAGTTTTAATATCCAACTTGAGTACAGAAGAAAAGTCAGTGATAAGAAGAATAGATAAACTTCTATACAAAATAAACGCGGTTGAAATAGTCATTATTTTCAATAAAACTTGTATTAATGAAGGTCTTCCTCCTGAATAATAATAATAATAATAATAATAATAATAATAATAATGATGAAGACCATGATAATAATAATTATCATTTCTATTATTATTATTATTATTATTATTAGTCTTATCATTGCATTATCATCAAAACAATGGAGGCCTTATTGGAATTATCAGTACTATCAAGAACAATGACAAAAACACAACTAAATACCTTGAGCCTTACAAAAACACTAGAAGAAAACGAACAAATACAAAGAAAGACAAAACCAGGTAAAAACCTTCCCGACACAAACCTGTAATGCAATGAGACCCCTTCCAAGGCAGCTCCACCCGTATCCTCCACGCTCCACTGCACGCGGATGGAGGAGGCGGTCGTTTCGGTGACGTGGAGCGACGGCGCTGACGGAGGTACTGTAAATAGGACAGGTGTAAAGTTTTGATGCATTACAAGGCGGTACTTCAGGATGCGACTCAATCTGTCGGGCGAAATGTCATTCGTGCCTGACCTTTCGGGAATGTCAGAGTGGTGTTGAACGGGGCTACAACCATTCGTTAGCCAATCGTGTCTCTACTTTCGTTTTTATAGCAAAAAAGATAATTAACAAACTTTGTTTATTTTTGTTTGTGGTTGAACATGATTTCTCCTGCTGTAGATTAAAACACATAAAAGTAATTTTCAATTCAAAAGTTTTGGTATTGTGCAAACGCTGCTATCTTAAAAAAAATGGGCAAAAATCCAGTAAAAAAACAAAAAAATGAAAACTACTTCCACCAAATGATGAAAAACAAAGTAACAATATGGTACCTACTACTAAACAAAGGTTATCATTTTGTCAATGCAATTCCTCTGGGGACAGTTTGCAGCTATGCCACAAGGGGGCGTGTCTATTGTGTTAACTTGAAATGAAAATAGCCCAGCTATGTTTAACAAGGTAAAGTTTCACAACATTTCTAAAGTGCCAAAGGCATAATACAGCAACTAAATACTGCAAGACAAAGGGGAACATTTTGCCTTTCAAGACTTACAGAATCTTTCTAGTTTAACAACTCTTACAGAGGCAAATAAGATAATGCTACCCAAGGTCTAGACCTTGATGCTACCAGTCCCTAAACTTGTTAGCTTAAAAGTATTCTTACCCAGAACAGTGAGGTTGTACGTGACGGAATCTGTGCCATGGTGGTTGGATGCTGTACACGTGTACGTACCGCTGTCTTCTCGCTGAATGTCAGCCAGTGTAAGAGTTCCGTCAGGCTGGACTGTAAACCTAAGAAAAAATATGTAAAAATTTTTCTTAATTAATTTCAAAAGGTAAAATGAAGATCAAGAAATAGAGAAATTGCTTAAAGATAAGATAAACATAAGTATTTACACGAGACGTTAAATGATAAATGAGAATATAAATTTTCCCAGATATGATAACATAACAGAGAGGACCAATCCCTTTCATGAAAAATCAAAATAAAACGAAGAATATGAAATGCTTTCAAGATAAAATATTATGATAAATAAGGTTACTGGCTGCCATGGACACGTAAAATAATTCTAAAGGAGACCAATTTCTCTCACAATGAAAAAGAGAGGACAAAAATAAACTGTTTCATTAAAAGGTTAAATCAGTCACAATAAAAGTGATCGTTTTATGAAATACGTAATATCCTTTCGCATAAAAGTGGAAATACTCCAAAACTTCTATTTTTCCAGAATAATGCAAAAAGCTAAAAATAGTCTTTTATGTTAGTTCTATAAATTAGATCAACAAAATATCTGGCATCCTAAAATTCGGAACGCAAAATGTATATATTTTACAGTAACAGAAGAATAACAATTTAACAACAATAATTTGGAGCTATAAAATTACCATAAATTCGCCAGGGATCTAAATAACCTTTTTCGCAAATAAACTTGGACAATTTTTCTTACCAATCGCATATACCTTCCTGCAAATAAACTTGAGCAAACCTACACAAGAAATAAGCTTACATAACTTTCTACAACATAAACCTACATAAAATAAACCAATACCACCTTTCTACAAAATAAATTTTGCAAATCCTTCTGAAAAATAAAACTTAGATAAATTTCGATACAAAATAAACTTGGATAAACATTTCTACCAAATAAAAACGTCAAGATCTCTGTAGGTGACTTAGAACATCTTTTCAAAAATAAACTTGCACAACTGTAGAAATGAACTGGAATAAATTTTTCTACAAAATAAATTTGGATTGCCTTTTTACAACCAAAGTATGATGAACCCTCGTAAAGCTACATAAGCATAACGTAGTGCGAATGAACAAAGAAAAAACCTATAAAATAAACGTAAAGAATTTTGTACGCATAAAGACGAATAAACTTTTCTTGAAATAAACATCGAAAAACCCAGAAGAAAAATAACGTAATAAACATTTCACGAAAATGTCCATTCATAAACACTAGATCAATATCAATCATCAAAATAAGACCTATATTTATGAAAGGCAATTCTGAGGTAAACCTGAATCAACTTGACAGAAAATCATAAACATACTTGCTTATTCGCATCTGCTTACTCTTTACTTTTCGAAAAAAAATGAATGGAATTCAGTTGAATAACAAGTAGAATTTTATGTTTATATCCCAACGAAAACGACTTAACATCCTGGTTTATACATTTGAATTTTATTTATTCGATTAAATGGCAGACACAACAAGAATGCAGTGTTGAACTGTAATGTCAATGACAGAAATGCCGTGCCATACAATTATTCTCTCTTGACTAGTGCAGGTTACTATATATATATTTGCGTAAATTCCTATATATACATACATACAAACACACATACACACATACAAGTACCCCTTTTGCAGATACGATGCATTCATCTCAAAGTATATAGCAAATTAGTTTAAATCATATTTTACGAGGATGAGGAATTTCTATCTCATCTCTTGTAGAAAGTAT
>NC_087208.1:26635921-26643421 GCF_015104395.2 Macrobrachium nipponense
CACTTACCATCCTGATCAGTGGTACAAACGAGGGACAGAGACGGTATCCCTTCGCCGGCTCTGGTCGAGGCAGCGACTGAAACTGTGTAGTTGGTCCAGGGCTGTAAACCACCGAGTGTGGCTCGAAGATTTTGCGTGATTTCACTTCCACCAAAGGCCCCATCTGTGAAGAGGATGCCGTTAAAGGTTAGAAATCGAAGATAAAGTTCATTTTTTTAAAATTTTCTCTTAAAGGCTAAAACTGGATCAGCCACATCTGTGAAGATGTTATTA
This sequence comes from Macrobrachium nipponense, assembly GCF_015104395.2. Taxonomy (NCBI): domain Eukaryota; kingdom Metazoa; phylum Arthropoda; class Malacostraca; order Decapoda; family Palaemonidae; genus Macrobrachium; species Macrobrachium nipponense. The sequence continues at coordinate 26,636,195 of NC_087208.1, forward strand.
AAGTTTAAAATCGAAAATCTTCGGATAAAAGTTATATTCGGATAAAGGCTACATCATTCAGATCAAGTTCAACTATTCATTTCCTCTTAAGGGCTAAAACTGGATCAGGATAAAAGTTGAAAATATAAATCTCTGGATAGAGGTTCAAATATTAGATTAAAGATTAAATATTCGGTAAAGTTTAAAAGCTGATATTCGCAATGAGGTTAAAAGTAAATTCTTCGAATACAGGTTAAAATTTTCAGATAAAAGACAAAAGTTTAACCTTCAAGTCAAAGCTAATAGTTAGACCTTCAGACAAAGGCAAAAACCTTCCGATGGAGGATAAAAGTTTAATCTTCAATAAATGTTCAAAAAAAATACCTAGGAATAAAGCTAAAAATCAATCTCTGTAAGGGTTAAAACTTAATCCTCTTAGAAAGCCAGGACGTAATTGTTTCGCAGAAGGATTAATATCTATCTCATCATATTATAAAGGATAACCGTTTTCTTTCGACAAAGGAGACGATTTCTTTCATAAGAAAATCATTATCCTTCCATTACCCTGAAGAAAGGTAGGAAGTAAAAAAAATCATATTAATAAGCAGCATTAATCTTTAATGAAATTTTAGAGCAAAAAACTCCATGTACGTGTTTCAACAAGGATATCACCATTATTAATTAAATATACTTTCTTTTGGAGGCATGACAAGGAGATTCTTTATCATTTTATGCTTTTACATATACATATATATATATATATTATATATATATTATATATATATATATATATATATATATGTATATATATATATATATATATATATATATATATATATACACACACCGCAAACCCCCCATATTTGTAGACTACGGATTTCACGGATTCCCTCTACGGGAGTTATTAGCGGGAAAATCGCTTATTCGCAGTATATTTCTATGAAAAATATCCACAAATTACTGTATTTTCTTACCAATTTCTTCATAAAATGCACCTTTTGTGATAAAACCAGGTGTAAATATGTTAGTGGGTTTTTCATGAGTTTTAACTAACAAAATAGGCAGTTTTAAGCATTGTTATAGGAGTTCCAGCTATTCGCGGTTTCTAGCTATTTGTGGGAGTCTGGCATGCATTCCCCGTGAATAGGGGTTCCACTCTATGTGTGTGTGCGTGTTTGTGTGTGTGTGTATATATATATATATATATATATATATATATATATATATATATATATAATACATGTGTGCGTGTCTACTCGAGATATTTTTAACTTTGTTTTCTATCTGTACTTAACCCTATAAGCGTCCTCTGTATTTCAGTAGTTTTGTGTCAACTCCCTTTCTGGTCTTTCCTTTTCTTTCTTTCCTAATGGACATTCAACAGACTACAAACCCAAGAAGGTTCCAAAGGGAAATCAGCCAGCAGACAAAGACAAGTTATAGGAAAAGCTGATAAATATAAAAAAATGAGGGAATAGGAAATGAAACCAAATACATTTAATGGAATAATAAATAAAACGGTTACACCTCAAATTCAGGAGAGACAAGCAGAGAGCAGGAATGAATTTGCTCCTTGCTTATTTGGAGATCAAAGGATCCCTCAGTTGCACAACAGTCGAGTCACATCAACCGTGCATTTGATGTCTAGGCCAGTCCCTTACGACACTCCTGATTGGCTGTTGATATGCCAATCACAGGGCTGGGAACTCTCAGTCTCCCTAGAGAGTTCACATAGGCAGGATGTATGTTCCACCTCTCCTGAAGGATGCTTTTGAAAAAGGTATCCCTCAGGAGCGGTGGAACATAGATCCTATGCATGTGAACTCTCGAGAGAGACTGAGAGTTTTTAGCCCAGTGATTGGCTTATCAACAGTCGATCAGGAGCGTTGTAAGGGACTGTCCCAGACATCAAAGACATGGTTGATGTGAACCTACTATAGGCAATCTATTCCACATTTTAGTATCAGCAAAAATAAGACTCCTAGTGAACTGAGTAGCATTAAACTTGATTCTACAGAGCGGGAATAAATTAGCTCCACCATTAAATATTTATAGATCAAAGATTCCCCAGTTGCAGAAGGCAGAATATTCCACATTTTAGTAGTATTCAATATAATACTCCAAGCAACTGGTACTATTTAAACCTATTTCAGCTGATGAAACGTATTCATATGGAACAAGCATACACAGAGGCCAGTGACTTGAAATTCAAGCTTCCAAAGAATGAAGGTGGCAACCTCCGACCGCAGACCACACACTGCATCAGTAACTGATCATGATACAGAGCCAGTGATTTTTCATTGCACTGGTGGAGGAGAGAACCCGGGACATCTGAGCAGCATGCCACGAAACTAGCCACCATGCCAGAGGACCTAAAATATGTGTAATGCTGCTTCAACACTCTTTCGTTTTCTTTAGCCTAATGGCCATTGAAGCAAATAAACAAAGTGACTTGGAAATGACACCTCACCTGATCCGCCAGAGGCCGAGTACACCACTCTGTAGCCAGTTATGTCTCCGTTGATGTGCCGCTGAGGGGGAGGCTTCCACGTGACCACGATGCTCCGGGAGGTCACGGCTTCGCAAGTCACGTGACCTGGAGGGGCGCTAGGCTCTGCGGAGGAGAAGGAAATATTCGTGCGATGAATAGTAAATCTTCAGGAAGTCGTGCAGCTGTACGAGGGATGTAAGTGTGAATGAATGCATACATGAATGAATAGCTGTTATCACGAATGTTTGACTTGATATATATATCTATATATATATATATATATATATATATATATATATATATATATATATATACACACACACACACACACACACACACATATATATATATATATATATATATATATATATATATATATATATATATATATATATATATATATATATGTGTGTGTGTGGTGTGTGTGTGTGTGTGTGTGTGTATGTATATTTATATATAAACTGAACTTTGGACCTGGGAAATATGTCAAGAGCTATTACGATCGTAATTCTCCATTCTTCTTCAGACGCAACCAGTTTCTTGAAACACATACCGAGAATGTATACACTCAAATACACACGGCAACACTCGTAAACACTTACAGTATAAATGTCAACAAGAGAGGAGCATGGACACTTGCCCCATAATTTCAAATTATTATAGTAATTTTTAATACTGTCAGTAACATTATAATAACTATTTTTACTACTACATCAGCAAATGTGTGGATATTGCCAAATATCATTTTATCTCGTCCATCTAGATTGCGTGTATTGTTATGCCTTTACTTTGTATATTCCATGTGTATGATCCTGAGCTGAAATAAAGAATATTTTTATTATTATTATTATTATTATTATTAATTATTATTATTATTATTATTATTATTATATTATATTTTCATTCGCCATGTACAAATAATGCAACTGAGCTGCGTCCTCATATTAAAAAAATATAATTCAGACAGGGTACAGCAGCGCATTAGCGCAAATATTAATTATGATGATAATGAAAATCATTATAATTAGAGTATACACTTTTTTTTATAGATAATTACCGCTTTTGAAAGCGTTCAGACATGTAATGTAACTCCCGTAACATTCCGTAACAAATCTCTCAACTTTCCATAATTATTACTACTCCTTTAGAATTATTCCTGGCGCGCCTCTAAGAAACTGACACAAACGGAGATATTTTTTACAGTTAACTTTCTCTTTTTGATAAATAAACTCACTCTGCACAATGACATTAATTAATTCTCTCTCTCTCTCTCTCTCTCTCTCTCTCTCTCTCTCTCTCTCTCCTCTCTCTCTCGCTCTCCTCTCCTCCTCTCTCTCTCTCTCTCTCCTTTAGCTGTGCATCGGCAAAGTAGTGCCATTAAGGACCAAGTTGCCATGGGCCATAATATACTACCGGCCGTAAAGAAGCTCCTTAACAAATGCAAACTGCCGATCCTGACAAACATTCCTCCAAGGATTCCGAGTGCATAGGAAGCATTAACTTAGGAATTTGCACACTTTCAAGAATAGAAAACAAATCATTCAAAGTTAGTATAATTGAACAGAATATACAATTTAGGCCGAAGGCAAAGCCCTGGGACCTGTAAGGTCAATAAGCTTGAAAGGAAGATTGAAAGCAAAAGGTTACAAAGGTGTAACAGGAGGAAATTTCGCAGTTGCACTGTGAAACAATTGTTAGAAGAGGGTGGAAAGTAAGATGGAAGAGAATATGAACGGAGGTACAGTAAAAGAGATGAAAAGGGTTGCAGCTAGAGGCCGAAGGGGCGCTGCAAAGAACCTTAAGTAATGCCTACAGTGCACTGCGAGATTTCTCATTATTTTACTCCGTTTTTACTCTTAGCAGAATTATCAACGGCAACAGTCATCACTGTATTTCGAGGGTACTAATGATGTCAGCGAAAATGTAGGTAGACAATCCAATTACTATCAAGGCTGCAATTATCAAAATATTGTATCATGTACGCCACTGGCAAAAGTTCATTGCTACAACTTTCACAACACGAGCATCAACATTCCCGATATCCTTATACCACAATCGATTGGAGAGTTGTTAATGTCATTCTCATAAAATATAGACGGTAAACGCTTGTTAGCCATACCCAAATAATTCCATCATAAATGTCAATCGTTTGTGGTTTTAAACCTGTTTTTATGGTGTCAGGATTTCTTTGTGGAGTTTTGCGTTTCCATTTCAAATTCCTTCCCTTCGTTTTATCATGTATAAATTTTTAAAGTACAGTATTCGAAAATGTGAGTTCCTCAACCCATATATTTAAATTGTATATCATACTTTTCAATGCATTAATTCACAAACACAATATTTTGTACGCCAGTCAATCATACTTTTCCTTAGATCTTTGCGCGCAAGAATACCTTTTAGTGAAAACTTATCTATCATCTATCTATCATCTCAATGATCTCCTTTCTTTATCCCTCAGGAAGTAATCAGTATTCCGTTCAATAAAAAAAGAGTATTTCCTAGATAGACATATCCAGTCATTGTAATTTTTTACATTGTATTCAAGGGTTGCATTGTATACCTTTACCTCACTTTTCAATCGAAGATGGATGTCACGGAATTTATTGCGTTTATACTATCACATAAATAATGCTTGCTTTATGACGTTAAGCTCTGTCTAAGTTATATTTGGTCGTTCTTTAGAATTGATATGCAAACGTTTTCAACATTATCAAACATACCATTCAATAAGGACCAACCCTGTTCACATGAACTTGCGTTTAAAAATGACTAGATTCAACGCGTTCTGTTTATGAAGCCATTTATATAATACAAGCAGAGTCAAGCTACGCTAAATGGCATGCACGCTATATTTCATCTAACAATATACAAAGCAACGGCACTGCCAAGCGCAACATTTTCTTACAATATATTCCTTTCCATTATACATCCGGGTCACAGTGTCCTCCACGACCTTACCTCCTGACACATGACGGCATATTTTCCGAGCAGACATCCACCCACTCCCGCGCATAATACATAAAAACACAACCGACTTTGAAGAAATGGACCGAAGTTTGGAGAAAGCGCCTCTCCTGACAAGCTCCTCTCCTGAAAAGTTTTCTTTCGCCAGCAAGTTTACCAGTGTGAAGCACCGTCACGTAAACAGATGGTAATTATGCAAAAATTTGGCTCTAAAACAAAAAAAAAAAAAAATTATGTATATATATAACGAGTTTAGAATGACGGTGCTGGAGTAGGGAAGATTTTGGTAGTTTCGTATTAATCAGTGGCGGCTCGTGGCTATCATTCATAGGGGTGCTGTTTATTAAATAATCTTTTTTTTTTAATTCCTTGACATCAACTCCATAAATTCTCTCTCTCTCTCTCTCTCTCTCTCTCTCTCTCTCTCTCTCTCTCTCTCTCTCTCTCTCTCTCTCTCCCTTTGTCCCTCCTCTCTCTCTCTCTCTCTCCCTGAGGAAGGCAGCAGAACCGCTACCGAAAGCTACTGCTTTGAATTTTACTCATTGACATTAATGTGGTTATCATTTTTTTCCCATTTACTACAATTCTCCACTGAATTGATTATTCTGCATATACATATCATCAGTATCGTCACTAATTTTATCGCTATCACTAATAGTACATGTTGATTAAGCTTTGACAAATTTCAAAACTATTTCAAAAGGCACCTTCTCCCTCCAACAGCTAGACTAACACTGCTCGAGAGGGCAGTGCCCCCCTCCCCTCTACGCGCGGGCTGGCTACCACATTATCACTCTGCTAGCAAAATTAGAATTGCTGACCACAGGAGTTCCACATATTGTTTCAATTCATTTGCTTTTTTTCTTTACAAAAACAAAAGAATGGTAATAATTTTTTAAGGATTATTGATAATCAATACTTAATTTCTCATTTGCATGTCTATATTCATAATTTTGTGCGTATATATAAAATCTATAGGGGGTGCTGCAGTTCCACAGTGCCCACTGACGAGCCGCCACTGGTATTAATAATAATAACATTCTTTATACGTACCTAAGACGTCTTAACCTCTCGATTTCCTAAATAAATATACGTACCGAGGATTTTAAATAATAATAATAATAATAATAATAATAATAATAATAATAATAATAATAATAATAATAATAATAAGACACAAAACCCTCATAACTGCTCGATTTCCTCAAAAAGTGTATGTACCACGGGAACAGATCGGTAAAATCTAAATCTAAATAATAATTATAATAATGATAATAATACCATTATTATTGTTATATTCTGATGTCGGAAATACAATTTACGAGCACTTCTTTTCATTACGAAAATTACGATATATCATTACCAACAATTCTCTTCTATGACTCTCTTGAGGAATATCAACTTGCATTATAATGCAACAAGTATCTATGCAACAATCATTAGCTCACCAATCACTCCTAATCGGTGCTAAAAACTTGTTTGGGGTAGGTGCATTACTGGCCTGGGGGTTTATTGACTAGTGATGGATAAATGTATGATTGCAATACAACCAGCGTCATAATTCTGGCATTCAAGAGGAATTTCAACGTGAAAACATTAATTTTAAACTAGAAGCAAAGGAATTTCCTACCACTCAATAGAGGTTCTCATTTATAATATTGATCACCTCTGTGAACAATGTTGAAATTATAAACTTAACCTCATACTAAAGCAGAGCACTAAAAGAACATTCAATCACTGTCCTAAATGAAGACTAAATTACAAATGGAGTTCTGACTCTTGCCAGTGAGAGA
>NC_087208.1:26655921-26658421 GCF_015104395.2 Macrobrachium nipponense
CTGGGGGTGAAACTCTGTTGTTTACAGAGACAACGCAAACAATTACGAGCTGAGCTGAACATCAGTCATTCCTCGTCATTCATTGTTTCAATATTTGTCGCTCATCTACTTCTTCCCGGGAGTTTCTGTCAACATCATTTGGCGTGGGAAAATGTGAATAAAACGCAAAAATGCGAGGGAAGGTCTTTTGTGATCATCTGGCCGATGCTGAAGTGCAAGAAGCGAGGAGGCATTTATACGTGACGTCACTTTGTTTTCTTTGGCCTCGGAAATCTGAATTATGAACGCTGGAAACAAATCAACGTCAGTGACGTGGAACACAAAAAACAATGCATTTTAATTTTCTCTCCGTTTTTTTCAAGTGATAACGACTGACGAACTAGGAATAATGAAAACTTAAAAATCAGTGATGCAAAACAGAAAAAATGCTTTCCATTTAATTCTTTCTCTATGATACAAGTAACATCTACAAGGGAACTAACTTTTATTTTGGTATTGGTTTCTCTTTCGTTCTCAGCAATATCCAACGATGAACAGATCTGTTTTTTGAGTTCCCTTTCACCTACAGAGACGCACTGAAACTATACATAGACATTGTATGTATGTATGTAGGTCACTATCGTCTTCCCCATTTCCCTGACTATCAGTTCTTCCCTACTTCTCTCCCTTCGAAAACAAGAAGATGAAGTCACTAGTCTAAATAATATTTATCTGTATATCTACTCTCTCTTATCTCTTTTCCTGCAGGAGAGCACGTGGGATTGCTATCTTTATATTCTCTCCTACACATCTCCTTTTAAACACAAATAAATGAGGTTTCTAAACATAAACTCAAGTGTCTTCTATTAGCTCAGTTCGATTCCCGGTTCGGCCAACGCGGAATCAGAGGAATTTGTTTCTGGTGATAGAAATTCATTTCTCGATATAGTGTGGTTCGGATCCCACAATAAGCTGTAGGTCCCGTTGCTAGATGACCAATTGGTTCGTAGCCACGTAAAAATATCTAATCCTTCGGGCCAGCCCTAGGAGAGCTGTTAATCAGCTCGGTGGTCTGGTAAAACTAAGATACACTTAACTTAGCTCAGTTCCTCACTGGACGAGTCAGTTGCGTATTGGCCTACCAATCTGGTAGCCCAAGTTCGTTCCCAGCTGTCGCCAGTGGAATGTATTTCTGGTTGTCAGAAATTCATTTATTCATTTCTTGATATATTGTGGTTCGGATCCCACAGTGAGCTGTAAGTCCCGTTGCTAAGTAAGCAATTGGTTCCTACCCATGTTAATAAGCTCAGTGGTCTGGTTGAACTAAGATATATTTACCTCTTAGCTCTCTCTCCAGCAGAAGAGAAGTAAGTGAGATCTGTGTTATCTCCTGAACAAGAGCACACGACGTCTCCTGTCTTCATATCTTCACCTGCTTATCTCGCTCCGAGGACAATTACATAATATCCCTAAACTATCAATTAATCTCTCCTCCCCCTCCCCCCCCCCCCCCCATTCGCTAAAAAAAAAAAAACAAAAAAACGACGGGACAAAATGATCTCTATTTATTTATTAATCTTCTGCTACTTTTGTTCGAAAAGCAAGTAAATACGATACCCCCATCCCTCTCTCTCGAAAAAGCAGAAGTCTCTTTCTATCTGAGATTACAAACGTTCCGTCCTCTCTCCCCCTAAAGAAATAACAGATGAGGCCTCAGTGCATATCTATACATCATCTCCTCCCCCTCAATACAATCACACGAAGTCTCTATCGTAATATCAATGCATTTTCTCCTACCTCTCTCCCTCTCCTTCTCCCTATAAACTACCAGCAGATGTTTGACTGCCTATCTGTACACCCTCTTCCCTTAAAAAAAGAAGCTTATGAGGTCTCGCTCTCTCTCTCTCTCTCTCTCTCTAAACAAACAGGTGAGGCCTCTGTGTATCAGTCATTACATCCTCTCTTACAACTCTCCCTCTAATAAAAAGAAGTATATGAAGTTTCTATCTACCGTCTACTCATCCTGCCCTACCTCTCTCTCCCCCTAAAAAACAAATGAACGTCACCTCTACCGATACATTTTGACATACAATATATCTCTCCTCTCCGGAAAAAGTTGGCGAAATATACATCAAGCTCAGCAGCGCAGATTCCAGCCAATTCCAGTTAATATCTAATTTTTGTGTTGGTCGCATTTCTGCACACACAGAAAGATTCGAACGGGCGCGTCCTTTCAATTAGAGAGCACACATAAAGCTCCTCTGGAGCTTTCGTAAATCCCTGCCGTGGGGTGTCCATTAACATGCATCGTCCTAGGCTTAATTACGTCCAATTACGGTCATGATTATCTAAATGACCATCCAATTAACCTAAGTGTCAAGTGCATGAGAGAAGGCGTTACGCGTATGCTTTATGTCAGGCAATGGAATTATTCCTTGTTCCTGTTCCCGGATGTTGAGCTTATGAAATAATTCATAAAATATTTGAAAAAGATATTCATATTCTTTTCACTTTGTATATC
>NC_087208.1:26663421-26725921 GCF_015104395.2 Macrobrachium nipponense
TGCCCCCCCCTACCCCCGCCCTTCGCCCCTCTCTCCATTCCTCTGGCCGTCCATCACCCTTTCGGATACAGGTGGAATCCTACAATTCTGTTTCGTGATCCCTACACGACCATCGCTCGTAATAAATTCGAGGTCGTTCGGAACACTGTGGAGCACCGACTCCCAGAAGTGGTTACAGGAACTCCCATAAAATATACCATTCATCTCCATTCTGCAATAATATGCGCTCGAGCGGAATGTACAAGATATACAAACATAGAGTACCTACATAAATACACAGATGCAGAATGAGCAGCACGCACATACATAACGTGTACATGATCCAGAATCAAATCATATATAAAACCTCCTAAAGAAAGTAGATCACGAGCTTCGTGTGAAAGATGTTTCGTTCATACATACACATACGCATACACAACTTCATACACACTCATTACCACATCTGAAGCAGCGTATATGTAAGACCTAAAACGCTTCATACGCAGTTTGCGCTATTCTATGTTATGTAAAAGTACCAACAAAGAAGCACATGATTATAAAGTACTCGCAAACTGGCGAGCATCGAAATATTATCTACTGAAGAGTTGCACAGAAATATGACGTACACGATCTGCATAAATGAGTATAATTAAAATGTAAACAAATATATATATATATATATATATATATATATATATATTATATATATATATATATATATCCCCGTTGTATATCACGTACAATAGTCACAAAGCATTACGATTAAGAAAGCAAGAATCTTAGAAGGTATACCTTTTATACACCTACAGTGTAGAAAATCAATGCACCAAAGATATATAGCAATGCACCAAAGATATATCTTAAGATTTATAGTTTACACAAACATACACACACACACACAAATCATACTTATGAACCACAATGTTTGGACATTCAGAACACGTACACTTTCTATGAAAAATGAAACTCAAGGATAAAACTATATAAAAACATGTCAAAGTGAACGGCTACTACACAACTACAGCTACAAAGATGCACTCAAGTCGATTGATGAAATATCGCCGATGTTATAGAATATCTCGGGATACAGTTCCTATTCTTTGGAAAAGAGAGAGAGAAAGAGTGAGAGAGAAACAATAATTCAATTACAAAATTTCCCCACTGGGTCAAAATGATGTATGTAATTGGATATCCATAAAACATTCGATGCAGAAAGAAGTTTTACCGAAATGGCTCCATCTTCCCCAATATATATCTAGAGCTTTGAGGTACTCAGTTATCCACACTTATCGTGTATGGTTTTAATATTATTTAGGAGTGCTTTTAGTTTATTTTTTGGAATTGTATATAGTCTTTTTTCATATTCATTTTTATTCTATAGCTTTATATTCTATTTTTTGGTATTGGAAGTAGTCTTTTTTCTAATTTTCATTTTTTTCTATAGCTTTATATTTTTTTTTTTTTTTGGTATTGGAAGTAAGTTTCGTATATGGAATTTCCCTTTCAATTTTTCTAAAACAACCGAAAGAAGTCATCACTGCTGTTTGACTTTCCATCTTCCACTTCTCTACTCCGTTTTCCATTTATCCCTCGTCACCGCCTATCATGAATAATAATCGAGGCCACATTTCATTGACTTTCTTATCGCACCTTCGAGCTTCATTTGATTATGTTTCCTACAAAAGTGATCTCATTTTTATACATGTTTCGAAAGACTTTCAACAATTCTGCCTTAGTTAATATCCTTCTAATACTAAAGTGCTGCTTTTATCTCGGGCCTCTAGTCAATAATAATACGGACGAAATGGCTCTAAAGACCCAGGCCACTGGCAGCACGGAGTTTCCATTAATCATGGAAGGGGGAAAAGAATGAGAGTGACAATTACATTCTAATTGGAAATGGAGAGAGAGAGAGAGAGAGAGAGAGAGAGAGAGAGAGAGAGAGAGAGAGAGAGAGGAAAGCCACCACTAAGAAGATAAAAAGAAAAGGGAAAAGGGAACTGAGAATTCCAAATGGAAACTGCAAAGTTTTCCTGGAATGAGAGAGAGAGAGAGAGAGAGAGAGAGAGAGAGAAAGAAAGAGAGAGAGGGGGGGGGGGGGGGAATGTTAGCAAGGAATACCATCTACACATAAATGTTTCAATAACACGAAAGGTCGGGGCGAGAGGCTAAAAGAAAAGTGTAGATCTTTCATTAAATATGTAAGGTAGCCTCTTACAAAGAGAGAGAGAGAGAGAGAGAGAGAGAGAGAGAGAGAGAGAGAGAGAGAGAGAGAGAGAGAAATTTTAATCATAGTAACCTCCTTTACAAAGAGGAGAGAGAGAGGGAGAGAGAGAAGGGAAATTTTAATCCTTTACGCGGACAGAAACTAAAAAAAGAAAAAAAAAAAAAGAAAAAAAAAAACTGACGTATATTATGGTAATGGAGATGAAGCAATAACATCTAACTCAAGGAAACGAGAGAAGGGGAGGGAGGCGTTTTTACGAGTAAGTCCATCTCGAAGAGGCGTCAAGTTGATAACCTTCCTTTCGGGCGAGAAAATTAATGCGTAATTTATGACGAACCCTTGTTTGCTTATAATTTGTATACATGGCAGTTGCAACTAGCATCGCTGAACGTTTGTACTGGCAAGTGTTATTATGCATATTTGAAGATGTTTAATGTACATCTATCTATATATCTATCCACACCACACACACACACACACACACTTATATATATATATATATATATATATATCATAATATATATATATATATATATATATCTAGATAGGGTGTAATGTAAAATAAAATGCAGTTAAATGTATACTCATGCATCATGATAGCGTATCTATATAAACACCACGCACGCACACATGCGCACACACACACTATATATATATATATATATATATATATATATATATATATATATATATATATATAGTGAGAGAGAGAAGAGAGAGAGAGACAGAGTGAAATGTGGAGTGTATCTACATGACAGGATTAATTAATGTTATTACCTGGGCAGAGCAGGTAATGGCGCCCAGTCCCGAGTCCATCCAGCTTGAGCGGGGTATCTCCGTGGGCCTCACAAGCTAGCGTTGCCGCGGCTCCTACGACAACCTGTTGCCTCTGGCTCCTCACACCGAACCACGGTGGCTCTTTAAGTGATAACAAGAAAACGATACAAATTAATCAAACAAATACTATGATGTTTTCAGTACATTGATCCTTTACCATAATAATAATAATAATATTTCGGAAGGAGACCCTCTCGTAGACATGTTTTGTTAAAAATAACTGCTGCTTCAGCACTATTAATCTTATAAAGAGTCTTCTCTATCTTTCTGATGGACGGCTTTACTACAAGAATCGGCGTACGAAAGACCTCCTGATGAAGAACAACCCCTCCCACCCCGGCAGGAGGACCCCCTGCCCCCTGAAGCAGTCCAACGTCGTCTACCGATACGTATGCCCCGCCCAAGGATGCCCTGGGATTTACATCGGCATGACGACGATGCGCCTGTCAAAAAGGATTTCCTGCCACGCCCAGGAGGGAGCCGATTAGGCAGCACGCCCTTGCAGTACACCGCAGAAACATCACGAGAGACGACATCGTCAGGAATACTAAGATCATCGGGAGAGCACCTGACCCACGACGTCTGCGTCCTCTAGAAGCGCTGCTCATCCTCGAAGAAAAGCCTCCCCTCAATACCACCCAAGAAGCGTTCCTGATACCGACGTGTGTGAGAGGACCACACCCCTCTCCCCTAACGAAAGTACCAGCGCGCATGGAACGAACACCGGACATGAGAATAATACCAGGGGTGACGTCACGCAGGTAGAAGCCAATCAAGAGGCTCCCGGTGATACCCCCTACCTGAGAAGGTCTGCAAGACTAGTCAACGCCCGCCGTATGAGTCACCTTGGGCGGGAACCAATAAAAACTCGACCTACCGGAGAAGTGCTCTGACCGTACTGGAGAGCTCGCAACACCACGATAAAAAGGAGAAGGACTCGCCACTGGAATTCAGTCCCTCAGCAGTTATCGCTTGATAATGTCCTGTCGATCAGGAGGAAACGTCGCGTTAGAGAGAGAGAGAGAGAGAGAGAGAATTGTATAAGCAATAATAAATACAATGACTACAACCGAATTTTACCCATGCCCTTTGGTGCGTTGCTCGCCAGTCTAAGCAACAACGAGGAAAAGCCGTCCATCAGAAAGATAGAGAAGACTCTTTATAAGATTAATAGTGCTGAAGCAGCAGTTATTTTTAACAAAATAATAATAATAATAATAATAATAACTAATAATAATAATAATAATTCTTCAGCTATGTATTCCTCCTTAATTAAAAATATGACATTGAACATTGTTTTTATACTACCCACGCTTTACACTGTAATGAAGATACTATGCGACGATGTACTATAAATATATATATATATACATATATATATATATATATATATATATATATATATATATATATATACATATATATATATATATATATATATATATATATATATTTATAGTACATCGTCGCATAGTATCGTTCATTACAGTGTAAAGCGTGGGTAGTATAAAGAAAAGAAGCATTTGATCACGTCATATATATATATATATATATATATATATATATATATATATATATATACAACACACACACACATATATATATATATATATATATATATATATATATATATATGACGTGATCAAATGCTTCTTTTCAATAACCAGACTAAATACAAAATCAAAAAGCTCTGAGTGTCACCCTAGTTTCTTTCTTTATCTAAAATCTAACTTTATCCTGCTGTCGGCTGTCATTCCTACATCATCCTGACTTAATCATATTTCTCTACGCCCTCTTCCTTTCTTGTCCACGTCAACAGACTAACTTTATCCCCCATTCACCAATTATTCAGTTCTACACTATCCTGACATATTCACACGCCTCCACGTCGTCTTGAAGAATGTTCGCCAGCTTCGATTTAAACCAAGATCTCGCTCTCGTCAGAGAACTACGGATTTAAACCAAGATCTCGCTCTTGTCAGCGAACTACGATTCCAAGCAAGTTCTCGCTCTTATCAGCGACCTACGATTTAAAACCAAGATCTCGCTCTTATCAACGACCTACGATTTAACGAAATTCTCGCTCTTATCAGCGACCTACGATTTAAACCAAGTTCTCGCTCTTATCCAAGCCGGAACTAAAACGATTTAAAAAACTAAGTTCTTCCACTTTTGTCTGCTAAACTACGAATTAAATCAAGTTATTCTCGCTCTTGTTAAGCGAACTACAAATTTAAAACTTAAGTTCTCGCTCTTGCTTTAGGCGGAAAACTATCAATTGTTTAAACCAAGCTTTCTCCACTTTTGTCTGTAAACTACGATTCAAATCAAGTTCTCGCTCTTGTAAGCGAACTACAATTTAAACCAAGTTCTCGCTCTTGTCAACGAACTAACTTCTACTTAAAACCCCTGTTTGGTCATTATTAATTTCAACGTCACCGCCACATACTTCGTCAACTTCGCCGTCAAACCCTACTTTACCAGACGCCTTCTCCAACGGCTGGGAGTTCTTCTGCAGTCTAAATATTTGAAATAATCTGCCAGCTCTTTCAAGACTCGAATCTCGTGCGGGCGAGGGCACACAAATGCCACTTCACCTCTGATAGGGACTTTATCAAATCACGAAACTTCCAATGGAAAGCACACAACGAAAGCAATCACTCGGAGAGGTGACGGTGTTTGCGTTATTTATTTTTAGGGCTTCTGGTATGTCTGTTTCATTTTTCCTTTTATCGGCATTCTATCCTTGGGAAGCTTGCAAATAGATTCATCTCCTTTTATAGCTTGCTCTTGTGAACGATAATAATAATAATAATAATAATAATAATAATAATAATAATAATAATAATAATATAATAATAATAATAATAATATAATAATAATAATAATAATAATAATAATAATAATAATAATAATAATAATAATAATAATAATAATGATGTTTAAAAAATATCCACAATTATATATAAAAATATATTTCTATGTAAAAATATAGAACAAAGACTTTCGAACACCTGAACGGTGTTCCTCATCAGTGTAACTTCACACTGATGAGGCGAAAGTCTTTGTTTTATATTTTTACATAGAAATATATTTTTATATATAATTGTGGATATTTTTTTAAACAATTTGTTTTCATGGAACTGTGAATTTTCTTCAACAATAATAACAATAATAATAACGAGGTTATACTTAGGTGGTTTTGGTATCTGGCTTCTTTTACTAACACCGACGCATAACCTCGCTAAAATAAATAATAATAATAATAATAATAATAATAATAATAATAATAATAATAATATAATAATAATACTAATAAACTTTTACTCCATATACATCTACAAGTAATTAGCAACAAATGCATATAATTTATATACAAGACTTATTGATCTTGACATACTTAACAAAACAAGTTTCCTCCAAATACAATACTAAAATACTCTGCTGGAACACAAAGGGCACCGCCCCCCCACCCACTCTAAAATCACAAACGTTAGTCTTAAACGACATCCTACTTCCCAGGGACTGATCTTTTATTTACCAGCATTCTAAGAGCCTCCGCTTCCACTACCTACCATTAACATGCAGGGTAACGACCTTGGAGAGGCCGGCCCCTACGCCGTTGTTGGCCTCGCAGAGGTAGCGCCCCTCGTGCCGTCTTTCCGCTCGGCTGACGGAGAGGGTCCCGTTCTCCCATCCGGCGACACCGCCCTCCCCCGTCGCCACTCCTCCGAATTCTCCGGAAGCTGAGAAGGAGATAAAGAATGTGCAGATGAATGGTCAAGTTTTTTTTTATTTTTTTTATTATCCGAAAAGAAAAACAAAAAACAAACACGGGTGAAATAAAAAAAATTAATTGGGCGTTGGAAAGTTTCTGGATTTGTTTTTATCAAATTATAAAAATAATCAACACGAGACAGCAGAACAGAACGTGTACAGATGAAAAGTCAAGAATGAATATTAATCTACATGATTTTTAATTATTACTGAATGAATCAATGCCATGAAAAATGAGGAATATAAAAATTTAAATCAATATGAGCTTTTCAAATAATGAAAATAATAAAATTGACATCCCCAACAAAGAAATCTTTAACTGATAATTTGTTTCTAAACATAATGATTGAGGAAGAATCTGAATTAAACAATAAATGTCCACATACAAAAACCAAGTAAAGCCCTAGGAAATTTGGCAACTCTAAAGTATCCTTCAGGAAATCTTTCAGGTTATTTTGAAATTAAAGGGAAAGTTTAGATTTAATCTCGAAAGCTTCGATATGTATGGTAAGCAATGAATTAACGACATATATTACTGCAGAAGAGAAAATGGACTAGATTCTAAGCCACTGATACACCAAACTACTTCGGAATGATTCAAAATCACATTTGCAAAAATAAAATAAAAAATAAATAAAATCCTGGAGTTGGAAGGTTATAGCTTCTATTGCAATGCACAGAATTGGTGAATATGACCATTATCATATATTTATATTTTAAAAATCGTTGGGTCATATCCCTGATAAATTATAAATAAGTCTGTGACCTTGAAAAGTAGGTAAAAGGCACCCTTTACTCGGGTAAAGTGATAAGGTATTCCCAAATGACCAATATGATAATTAATTGAGGATAAAAAGAGAAACATTAATTAACCTCCTAAACAAAAATAACATATGGGATGGGATGAAGAGGAATTTAAACGTCTATAATAATAATAATAACTGAAAAAGAAACCCACAAAATTACTGTGTATAAAATGTCTACTTGTAAGTATTTACATGTTTTTTCTCTTAACACTCGAGTACTTTCAGGCCCTATCCGTGGCTCTTTTTCGAGGAATGCGTAGGTTGTCAGCCTGGGCCTTTTGAGCCAAGGCCTGACAAACCTGACACATCTCTTTGTAAAAAAAGGGCGGGCCACAGATAGGGCCTGAAAGTACTCCGAGTGTTGTAGTAAAAATAAAATTGTATATAAATACATATGATAATACGTAAACATCTTTTATACAACAGTTAATTTTGTTTTTGGTGGGTTTCTTTTTTCAGTCTTCAGAAGAAAAACTGAAAGGAGTTTTTGCTTGGTTAATTAACAATAATAATAAAATAATAATAATAATAAAATAATAATAATAATAAAATGAATAATAATAAAATAATAATAATAATAATAACATATTTTATACACAGTAATTTTTTGTTGGGTTTCTTTTTTCAGTCTTCAGAAGAAAACTCTTTGCGTAGTAAGCCATGATTCCCATGACAATAAAAGTACTACAGAAGATGGATTGCCGGGTAACCAACTCGAAGGAAAATGGAGGGCAACAAAATCAACCATCGTCTTGATGTTCAATCGGACGGACATCAAGCTGTTATGGTAAGAAGCATCAAGGAAAATAGATACACCTAATCGCCATGACTGTAGAAGGATTTGTATGCTGGGGAACATCAGGAATGGAGTTTGGAATAGGAAATAAAATGCGCCTCCTTAGTCAACTTAACAAAAAGGCCAAAGTAACGAAGAAACTGAAGGGATTTAAAGCTACCAGAAATGGGAGGCAAGCAATCAAACACGATAGATGAGGGGACATGGGGGGATACCAAATACCTGGGAATTCAATGGTAAGGAGGAGATATAAAAACACAAAAGAGATGAAGGAACACGGATCAGGAAAGAATATATGCAGAGACTCAAGGCAGATACTCCAGAAGTCAAACAAAAACTGCAACGCCGGAAATATGAATAAAAAGCCCATAAACATCATGGGCAGTGTCCAAGTAATTCAGAATACCAGCGCAGGAATAGCTGGAATGGACGAAGGCAGAAACTCCCGCTAGCAATAGTATCAGAAAAAAACCAGGAAAGCAAAATGACAATACAACAGAAAGCACTACACCCAAAGAGCAAATACGGGACAGACTATTACATAAACACGGATAAAGGAAGGGACGGGAAGGGAACGACTAATATTAAGACATATTCGAAGGACTTGTCGTCAACATCAGAAAACAGAGGCACTGGGGCAATATCTGAAAAACCAGTGAAGACGGAGTGGCTAAAGAGTGCATGGGAAGGGAAGGACTAATAAAAAGTATGACGAAGAAGCACCCAGAAATATAATCAAGAGACAGGAGAACAAAGACAGAAAGGAACAGAGGACTGGCACAACAAACCAATTGCAACGGACAATACAATTTGGGAGAACAGACTAAAGAACTAGCCAGCGCATGACAAATTTGGCAATGGGCTAACCATGAGGGGAGAGCTTAAAGAAGGAAACTGAAGGAATGTACAACAGCGGCAGCGAAGAAATCAGGCCCTAAGACCAGATATGGTTCCAAAGTACGATAGACGGAAAATTAACAATCTCTCCCATAAGTGTAGGAAGCTGCAATAGCGAAAAAATGAAACCATAAAACCACAATAGCAAGTGAATGCCCGGCCAACCTTGCACAGAAACCAGTACAAAAAGAGGCATTGATTCAAGTGGCTTTTCCACTGGAGCCTGTGCAAGAAAACATCAGCTACCATTGCAGCTAATAAGTGGTTACGAGCAACCAACAACCTGAAGGAAGTGATAGAAAACGATCAGGCAAAGATCCTCTTTGGGACTATGGGTATCAGAACGGATAGGGTGATTACGTGGCAAACAGACCAGACCGTGACGATTGATTGACAAGTCAAGAAGAAAGTATCACTCATGTTGGATGTCGCGAATATCCATGGGACACCAGAGTTGAAGAGAAACGAGAGGGAAAAAATGGATAAAGTATCAAGATCAGAAAAATAAAAGAAGAAGAAGGATATGGGATATGGCCAGTGGAAATCGTACCATAATCATAGGAGCACTAGGCACGATCGCCCAAGAATCCTCCCTGAAAAGGAATCTTAGAAAAACATAGAAAAGGCTTGAGTTTAGCTCCAGGACTGATGCATGAAGAGTGTGAGTCCCTAGAAACGGCACCACATAGTAAGAAAAAGTGATGGAACCTCCTTAAGGAGGCAGGATGCAACTCCCCGGAACCCCACAACTATAAATACGCCAATCCCCAGTCGGAATTGGAGGACTGTTGATAGAGCAAAAAAAAAAAAAAAAAAAAAAAAAAAAAAAAATAATAATAAATAATTAATTAAATAATAATTAATTAGAAATAAATTAAATTAATAATAATAATAATAATAATTAATAATAATAATGAATAAATACCCCTTCCAATCCCTTTTGCAGTTGAAAAAAGAAAAAAATCACGCTTTCCTACAACAGATGGGCTCAAATTTTAATCTTTTCCCATCAGCCTTGAAGTTTTGGAAAAGAACTTGCAAGATTTGCCATAATCATTGTTTTTTAAATTCAAGACAACCCATAAAGATTTCTGAAGTAACTGGGGCATGGCCTGAAATACAATATGGAGTGGAAGCTTTTAATAGTTTGTTACTGGAAAGGAATAATGATCGTTTGGAACTTAATTCAATGAGTATTATTACATACACATTACACACATATAATAATACCACACACAACGCACACACACACGCACACATTATAATATATAATATATAATATATTATATATATATATATATAACTTATATATATACTTTAACTTATATTATAATGTATGTAATGATATAGGTAACCTATATAATATAATTTATTCATATACATTTTTAATGTATGCATGTTTATATATAATTAATATTTATATATTATATATATATATTATTATATATATATAGTAATATATATATATATAATAGATGATTAAGAAAGCCGGCACTTGTTTAATGTCTAATTAAGAAAAAATGTCGATGATGAAACGATTGTAAACTATTTCCTCAAAAGAAAAACTCGGCATAATAGTTGGACTAAAAAAAAAGTTATAGCTAAAATGGTTTAAACAGTGAAAAAATGTAAAAAATGACTTTCCTACGGAAGGAGCTGATATTATGGCCGTTAAGCTATTTTTCAAGTAAAAAAACAAAAAAAAAAAATACTTACCCCTACCACAGATAAAAACAATTTATTTGTCAGTTCTTCAAAACGAGATGAAACGAATACTCCACTAGCCACCAAAATCAATGCAATTACATTGTAACAAAAGGTAAACAGTAAAGGGCAATAACCAGTAAATAGTAATAGGACTAAAATTCCCCTAAATACACATAGAAAGGCATGTCATGTACTAAACACAACAAAAGGTATAGATAATCACGAAAAATAGCATAATACAAGAAGTGATAATTCTAACTTTATTTTTCCTGAATAAAAAAGCGGTATTCGACGAACTTAATGGTATTTTTTTTTTTTTTTTTTTTTTTTCAACCTCGCTTAATAAATGGAAAAATAACAAACACACAATCAAAATAATGCCAAAAGAGTGGACCATAAATTTTGGCAAATTAAGAAAAACCACTTATTTAAGTCAATTATTTCCAAAGGCATAGGACAATTTCTCCTGACGATGATGTTAGTTGATTTTTTTAACGTGAATGGCAGACAACAAATGGCAGGACAACTTTTTTTTCAGTTTCTTTACTCGATGAAACTCGTAAAAAAAATGTGAAAGTGTTAATCTCGCAGGTGAACACTGTCCAGATACCAAAAAATAGGAAACTCATTACCCTCGTGAATGAATATGTCAGAAAAGGGACATTGAAAGATATGCAACCGGGGAAAGGGGGGTGTGGGAGTTAACAGACAAGTCAGCTCAAAATTTCTTAATTAATAAGTGTAATCGTTTTCACATTTATATGAGCCATAATTTGCATGTCAGCTATTTCGTGCACTAATCAGTGTATTAAAACATGTAAGCAAAAAAGCACCCGAAACAAATATTTAATATATATATAGTATAGTATATATATAATAGATATATATATATACTATATTATATTAATATATTATAGTAATAATAATAGTATATTACATATAAATATATCGAAGCTTACCATATGTCATTTAATTATATATAATTCGGCTATCACCTCGGAATTAAGGGGAATTTTCTAGACGATAATAGAATTGCCGGCCGACGGGCACGGCCCATCGACATCTTCAATTCCAAGACTGGCAGTGAAACCTTAGCCCACCCCGCCACCGCAAGAGGATAGAAGTCTCCAAAACCTGAGTGCGACAGGTATTTGAGGTGGGAGACGGCATAAACTTATATCCTCTTCCGGTGGCGGGGTGGGGTAAGGCTTCAATGCCAGTCCTGGAATTGAAGATGTCGATGGTTCGTGCCCGTCGGCCGGCAATTCTATTATCGTCTAGAAAATTCCCCTTTGGTTAAACATATATGAAAATATATTAATTCCGAGGTAGAGCGAATTAGATATTAAAGGACATTTGTAGCTCGATATATGTATATGAATCACGGTAATGTGATATGTCTTATATAGTACATATATATGTGTGTGTGTGTTTGTGTAATTATAATAGCCACAATGACCTCTTAACTTCTCAAATTCTTTGCGCTCAAACACCAATCATGAACCCGCGTCCCAAAATCAAAACGAGGTCACGTTGCCGACCTGATCACGAGAGCGGGACCTCTCTGCGATTATGGGGCGCGGGTTCGTTTCCCGCCACCGGATATTGTAAGTGCTTCAAATTTCTTGCATTTGGATCTAAGGCTTTGTAGTGACAAGCGTATCCAAAAAAGCGTGAAGAATTCGATAAGTTAAGAGGGCAGTGTAGCTAATAAAATTATATATGAATCTGGTAAAAAGTGAACAGTAGATTCTATACAAACACACACACGCACGCACATATATATATATATATATATATATATATATATATATATATATATATATATATATATATATAGTATATATATATCTATAAATATATATATATATATATATATATATATATATATATATATATATATATATATATATCTATATAAAATATACATTAGTAACAAAAGTCTGTACGACTTGAATTTATACGAACCAGCTTCCATTTACCCCAATGGATAAAAACAAGAGAAATATTAACTGGTTGAGCTGAGGGGATTGTATATAAGGAAAGCGTGTCTTTGGGACAACCTCCTATTCTATATGCAAATAACTATGAACAGAAGTGCCAGATAGCATCGCAACCAGTCCAAAAAAAATAAATAAATAAATAAATAGTGTCAGCATAACAACAACAACAACAATAGCGTGGATGAAAAACAAAACAACTGACTGCTAGGATTATTTCGAGTCCTAAATCAAATCCCAGAAGCAGAATATCTCGATAAAAGTATCGTTTCAAGGATCTACTCTAAAATCAAATAAGCAGAACATATCTACTTTCCTTACATTTACTACGTCGTCTTCTTTATTTCAAAACACACACACACACACAGAATGTTATTTATTGCACATCGGTACCTTTCACCTGAATGACTGTACCTCGCCGTCTTCCCAGAATTTTCAGAGCCTATCGCTCCTTGCACAAATTTACAACAAACCAGCCCTCTTACTTGTCCCCAACTACCTCAAAACAATTGTCTATATCCTTCCTCTTTCAAACCATTACACCTCAATCTCCTTGTATCTCTTATTTTCTATCTTATCGGCCTCACTGACCAAGGTTGTTCGACATCAATTTAATGAAATCAATTTTCTAGCCATTTCAGTCAAAATCATTCTACATATACAGCAGACAGCTCTCCTTTCAAAGGTAACACTTTACTAGGTTTTTTTTTCCATCTGTCCACCCGCCTGTGGTGCTTGCGCATGGTAACACTGCGCCCCGGTCTTCCCCTTTTTTAAATAGTTACACTATGTGTAATTGTTTTAGCTAAATAAAAGGCTATCTTGGTGTATATTTGCAACTGGAAAGTGTTTTAATAATTTACTGTATGCGAATTACACCGTTAATATTCGAAATAGGATATTATTATTATTGTTGAAAGTAAGCTGCCTTTTCGGGGTGGCGAATGGAACAGCCAGACGCAGTGGCGGGAAAATTGCTTCTCTCGCTGTTCACTTTATTGGACCACACCTACTCTGCTACTAAGCTACGCGTTACTTCATTACACACATGTATATCAGTAGATACTTTTAATTTTTATAAAGTGCGTTTTAGCACTTTTCCCCAAACTGCGTCTAGCTGTTCCATTCTCCACCCGGAAAAGGCAGCTTACATTCAACAATAATAACAACATCCTATTTCGAATATTAACGGTGTAATTCGCATACAGTAAGTTATTAAAACACTTTTCAGGTGCAAATGTACACCCAGATATCCTTTTATTTACCTAAAACTTACACATAGTGTAACTATTTAAAGCCCGGGACGCAGTGTTACCATGCGCAAACAACACAGGCGGGTGGACAGATGAAAAAAAAAAAACTGAGTATAGTGCAACTGCATTTGCCATAATCCTTGCAAACAATCACGGTCATTCGAAACTCCATGAGTAAATACTGTGCTTCTGTGCTTTCCCCGGGCGTCTGCAACAATATAGGGTGGCTGTGACAAGACTAGATAAGCAATGACTATTGTCTCAATTACTTACACCTTAAGGGGAACGGTTATTATTATTTGAATCATATACGATGTAGTTATTTCTAATGACATCGGATGCGTCAACCGTTAAAAAGGTGTGTATGTGTCCTAAATTATTTAAATTTTTAATTAATAATAATAATAATAATAATAATAATAATAATAATAATAATAATAATACTCTTCGTACAAAAACAAGCAATATAATAATATGTACAATGATAACCGCATCATGATTTACAAGAGGCAATTGAATTTGTAATACAACAACCAGAATATAATAATAATAATTGGCAAAGGACCAAAATTGGTACACAATAGTAGCCTTATTTGTATTTACAATAGTGATGCTCACCACAATTATCATTATAATTATTAGGTTAAAAGATGATGATGATGATGATAATAATTAATAATAAATAAAATAATAATAATAATAATAATTAATAAAATAATAGTAATAAATAATAATAATAATACTAATAATAATAAAATAATTAGTACGAAAAAAGCCACTATTCGAAAAACAGAGAAGAATCTACAAGCGTAACGCTGCTGAAGTAGCGATTACATTTAATAAAGTATGCTTGAGAGAGGGTCTGCTTCCTAAATAATAATAATAATAACCTCCAATAAAGGGATACCATAAAAATAGAATTACCCTCCTGACTTAACAGCTCATTTACGATGGGGCATTCCTTAGCGAGATCTGGCAACTAGTCCAGTTATGAAGGAGGTCATACGTTCGAAACTTTATCTGCTCGTTACTCGTGCGATGGCCACGAAGGAGCACGTTGGGAACAGGACTCTCTCTCTCTCTCTTTCTCTCTCTCCTCATTATTAACATTTTTATAATTTGAGCTATCTTGAAAGAAGAATAAAGGAATTTTTCCTTCTCCTATCTGATTGATATGTCTAACAACATATTATCTCTATCTCTCTCATCATTATTATCATTTGAGTTATCTTGAAAAAAGAATAAAGGAATTTTTCCTTCTCCTATCTGACTGATATACCTAACAATTTCCTTCTCCTATCTGATTGGATATACTAACAACAACATAATTCTTCTTCTCCTCTCTCTTCTCTCTCTCTTTTTCCATTCATTATTATCCATTTTTAGTTTATCTGAAAACTCCCCCAAGAATCAAGGAATTTTTCCTTCTATTGATGATATATACCTAACAAAATATTCTCTCTCCCTCTCTCTCATATAACATTATTATAATTTAGTATTGCAAAAAAGAAATAAAGGAATACCTTCTATTTGACTGATATATCTAAAAAAATTTTCTTCTCCTCCCCTCTCTATTCATTATTAAATTAATTATTAATGAAAGGTTAATCCTTGGAAAAAAGACTAAAGGGAATTTTCCTTCTCCTATCTGATTGATATACCTAACAAAATATTCTTCTTCTTTTCCTCTCTCCTCTCTCTCACTCTTCTCTCTCTCTCCCCCTCTCTCTCTCTTTCTCATCATCACTGGTATTATAAATAACAGATCTTCAGTTGAAAAAAAGTATAAATGATATTTTCTTCTACTTCATTAATATAACTAACAAGTTGTACTCCCTTTCTCTCTCCCTCTCTCTCATATCACTGGGATATCTTGAGAAAATAAGTGTAAATTTATTATTTTCTTCTCTTATTTGACTAATATGACTAAGACGATATTCTCTCTCTTTCTCTCTCTCTTATTATTACTGCTTTCATTAACTGTCTTATCGTGAAAAACGTAACAGCTCAAGTTTTTCTAATAAAACTGCAACATTATCCACATACCAATAAAACTACAAATATGGACTTTGTGATACATCACAAATACCTGGATTGAAATTGATAAAGATGGGAGCTATCGATAGATCAGCATTCATCTTGAAACTAAGGTATCCGGGTGTATGAGTGTGTACGCGCGCATTTACTTTTTTTTTTTAAATAAAGGAATAGTGGGCTTTGATGTTTCCAAAATAAGGCGATTCCCTTTGGTTGAAGATGGGATCTTGAGGAGGCTCCGAGATGCTCCCAGCCTTAAAATGATTATTCCATATGTTGGTAATACTCAAAGACAACCAGTATATGGGTTTTATTCATTCACTGAAGACTCAGGTTCTTGTGAAGCTTGTATGCCTTTATTTATATTGTTATTATTATTACGAGCTTGATGGCTCGCACTATGCTGTGCTAGAACCCGTTCCACCCAGGGGCGTACAAACAGGTTTGCAGGAGGAGGGTGGATGTGTCATGTCTCCCCTAAACTTCCCGATCCCCTACCTGCCTCGCCCTCACCCGTGGCGGACAAACAATAAAAGTCCACATGGATTTTAGTATTATAGATTATTATTATTGTGTAACAAAGATCCACAACTATATAGTGATGGGTTGTTATCTTCTTAAAACTCTTCAAAGAAAGACTGCCGTTCAGGTGTTGGAGTTTGTGGGTATCTTTTACATATCAATTTAAAATTTAGTATATAATTGTGGATTTTTATTACAGAACTGTTGTTTTATGAGATTGTGAATCTCTTATTATTATTATTGTAATTAGTAACACCAAAGTATTGTACGGCGCGACTTTGACACTGTCAAAAGAATGTTGCAGTCACTGGTGTGAATTATTGTAGTGGACACCTTTTACCTTAAAAGGCCTTCAGACCCCTGGGAGGTTGAAATGCTTGCTATCCCTTTTTTTTAAATTTTGTTTTTACCATTACTTTTGTAATTTCTTGATATGAATATTTAAATGAACACATAATAAATGCAGGAAATGTATAATGAAGGCCTCCATTATGTTCGTCAATGCATAAGTATTATAAGACGATAGCTTTTTACGAATTGGAAGGTGCACATCAAAAGAAGCACTTAAAACTATACAAAAAAGACGAAAATGTCTCCATGGCATCAGAAAATATCTCTTCATATTTTCTTCCATTCTCTGACATTTGCAAAAATGATAAAAAGCTAGGATATAAAAAGAGAGAAGAGAGTTAGAAATTCAACCTTCACGAGAGAGAGAGAGAGAGAGAGAGAGAGAGAGAGAGAGAGAGAGAGAGAGAGAGAGAGAGAGAGGATTACAAAGTCAGCCTTTACACATCCCTCCAAAGAGTTCTGAAGCTCCATCGCCGAAGTTAAAAAGTGTTTTCTGAATCAGGATTTTCACAAATCTCTCGCAACCATCAATATTGCTTTAAGACATAAACAGAAAAAAAACTGGTGCCTGAGAATCAACAGGAGTTACAAGGCACTGAGACAAATTCGCCAAGAGGAGAGAGAGAGAGAGAGAGAGAGAGAGAGAGAGAGAGAGAGAGAGAGAAATTTCTAATATATCGTAGTCACTTAAACAAAAGTATCCATCTATTTACCTATCTATCGGTATACACAGACACACACACACACACACACACACACACACACACACACATATATATATATATATATAGTATTATATAATAATAATATATATATATATATATTATATATATATATATATATAGAGAGAGAGAGAGAGAGAGAGGAGAGAGAGATGAGAGAGAGAGAGAGAGAGAGACGCACACACAAAGCCAAGCATGCCACAGAAGGGGAAGAAGCGAAACCTGAATACAAATTAACACTGCGGCTGATTTAGTTTCTCATTATTCATTATATATACATATATATATATATATATATATATATATATATAGATATATATATATATATATACACACACAGAGAGAGAGAGAGAGAGAGAGAGAGAGAGAGAGAGAAAATGGTGGCACTTATCAACACATGAGCATGTATGTGTTTCACAGAAATAAAGTTTTGACTATATATATATATATATTATATATAGATATATATATATATATAGATATAGATATATATATATATATAAGCAATAAACAGAGACAATGTGGTTAATAGTAAAGTGGATTTCAGAATAAAAGATATAAAGAGAGAAATAGTGAGCGAAATAAATGCAGACCTGTGTTAATGGAGACGAGTATTCTGAAGATTTGCTGCACATGGAAGACAGGAGAGACTCAAGAGCTGACTGATGCAAGACTGGAAAACGTTTGCGAGTTTGAAAATGTCTCTCAAAATGACGGTTGGACACACGAAGAGAGTAATTAAAGGATTGAAAACGGTGGAATTACAAGAAAATTGAGCTGCAGTACAGTGGTGGTGTGTGAGATGCTAACTAGGGTTTGTAAGGTATATCTTGACGGGGGAAAGGTTCCGAAGGAAAGGGTGCAAATGCAATATTTCACTTAGTGCACCAAAGATATGTGGTAGGTAGTTGAGCAAAAGGGTCAGATATGAGGCAGACTCCTGGCGAAGGAACAACAAGGATGAGGCAAGGAAGAGCGTATTTGGACCGACGGTTTGCTATGCAAATGTGTGTGAGAGAGAGAGAGAGAGAGAGAGAGAGAGAGAGAGAGAGAGAGAGAGAGAGACTATTTGTAACATAGATGGTCTTAGAAAACGTTATATGAGGCATGCACGAATTTAGAAAAAGCTATATATAGCATATATCTCAAAAAAGCTATATGTGGCATACAGACTCAGAAAATGGTGTGTTTGGCATACATGGGTTAAAGACGTGTCTGGCATTGATCGGTTTAGAAAAAAAAAACTTATAAAGACTGTGAAGTACTGAGGCTTTATGTCATAAAATATAAAAGCTTTTATGATAGTAATTGACAGAACGGGGGTAAAAATAGGTCTGACACAAGGGTGAGCAGTGTCGTCACGGCTTTTTAATATCTTTGTGGCCGGAGTAATTGAAGAAGTCAAAGGTACAAAGTTGTGAGGCAATAACAAGTGATTGGGGCGTAGAATTGCTGGGGTTTGGAGATGCATAAAGTACTGTTTGCAGACAGCGAAGAGAAATCATAGAACTAGTGAAAGAATCTGAAAGCGTTTGCAAGAGGGTTAAAAATGAGCGAGAGAATTTGTATATGGTTGGTCGAAAGCTGAAATCGTTTAAATATATTGGATGACAGAAGGGGTGGGATGAATCTGGATGGTGATTGCCGATGAAACCAAAAAGGGGGAAGCAGTTGATATGACCTGTTTGAGTGGTGCACATGACGCAAGAAGAATGGAGAATTCAGAAATAAGGTCAGTAGTTCTACAAATGTAGAACAGATCAGATGGCTTTGAGATAGTTTGGTCATGTGGTAAGAAATAAATGCGACAATTTAGTGAAAAGAGTGCATAATGCTTAGTTAAGACATGTGAGGGGGGGGGGGGGGGGGGGGGGGGGGGGGGTAGAGGGTTGAATAGCAGACGTGTATGAGTTACTGGAAATAAGACCATAATTTCCGGGCAGCGCGAGAGTATATGCAAAATAAGAATGAATGGTGCAATGTATTGGGGGAGGGGGTTGTTGGTTGGCTCCTGACGCACGTCTAACGACCTTTCTGTGTAGGTGAATAAAGCAGCTTATGTTGACGAAGTTTTCTGGGCAGGATATTCATACGCGCGCGCACGCACACACACACACACACACACACACACACACACACACACACGCGCGCAAAAGAGGATGTTCATCCACAAAAAATCATAAAGTATTAACAAAGTGGTGACTACTGTGTATTTGTTTTTTACTCAGGCGCAAAATCTAATTAAAGGAAACAAACACCATAAAGTTGAAGCATATATACCTACACATACACATATATTTACAGACAAACACACAACATATATTTACAGACAAACACACAACATATATTCTATATATATTCTATATATATATATACATATATATATTATATAATATTACTACAACAAATTTACCACTGACACTTTCCAACACCAATGCAGGTGCCATGAATATCACTTATTCGTTTCTCCTGGAGTAGATATTCAAATGACCAAATTAGCCCTTGCCTACCCCTAATTAAACAATGATTGGTCCAATAACAATGTATATGCATCAACCCGATGGCCAAGATAATAGCAAATAAGCGGGCAAATTCGAACATACCCTGGTTAATTAAGTTCGGGGAATACTTACGAGGAATTCAGCGCCTCTGTGACCCTGTTTGGGTACAAGGAAGGGCGCTGAAAAGCCTCGGATCCCTTTTAATACGAAAATTAAAAAGGATAAAGTGACTTCGAAATGTCCATTTAGTACAAAAAAAGAATCCAACAGAAGTTTAGACAATTTTCAAAATGTATAAGACGTATTTCTGAGGTCAATATCTACTTGCCTCAATATTATTCATTACGGGAAAATGGAAAATTTTGGATTGTCATTAGTGAATAAGATGAAAATATTGGTCAAGTCATAGTTTCACCAAATGAAAATTGTCTAATGAAAGCATGATGGAGACCGAACGAAAAGGATTTGGCACACTAACGGAATGTCAAACAAATGCTTTGATGCAGAAATTATCATGACCATTTCCTAAACTTGCAGTTGTCCAGTACCCTAATAAATGTTCTCATCTATTCATTTACTTATCTGTTCTTTGTTTTTGATTGTTGGGGTGTGTTGCCTTTCAACTTTTATGACCAAAGCATTTACAGATATTGGATGCCACTGACGATCCAAGTCTAAGCCCGTGCATTATCCAAGGCTGCTGCAGTTGCAGTGAACCGCCATTTACTAACTGCCTTACTACGGATGTTGAAAGCAATACATTAACTCAGTGGTTCCCGAATTGAGGTCCACGGACCACTGGAGGTCCAGGGGAAGGCCTTAGGGGGTCCGCAACACAATGAAAAAGTTTAATATTTTTTTCAACTTCCGACAAAAAAATATATACAATAAAAAATACATCACTGATTCTCTATCATCCAAATGTCGATGTTTTTGAAAATATTCTATATAATTACTTATACTTACTTTGTGCTGGAATATGCAAATATTAAATATACTACGTTGCACTGGGTATCATGGTATGGTAATGATATATTACTTCTGATTGGCTGGGGTCCTCGGCTGAGATCATATCTGGGGGTCCTTGGTAGGGTCAAGTTTGGGAACCACTGCAGGATACAATCTTCAAAAGACTATCGTTCTTAAGATTGCGAGTGTAAGTTTTTCATGGCTCAATTTCTAAATCTAGTCACCAAAAATGTTTAGTAGTGTATAGTAGAAAGAGATGGCGTGATTGTGTAGGGGAAGATAAGCTATGGAAAGGTATTGACGAGAAAGATGAACAGGACAGAAATCGATGGAGACGACTCATTCATAACGGCGACCCCATGTAAAAATGAGTTAAAGCTGGGAAGAAGTGTATGGTTATATACAAAATAAAAATGAAAAGACAAAATCATTTATGAAATTAAAAATGGCAACCAAGAGGAATAAGAAAATGAAAAATAGCCAAATTAATTTCAACCCACGTCTTAAAAACAGTAAGAAACAATTCTAATGGAACATGCAGTACGTGCCAGATAGCCTTATCCTTTTGAATTTAATAACTTGGCATTAAAGGAAAAAAAAGACCACTTGTCGACTGAATCCATCTCACCAGGAAACTAAAGGCGTCTCCATGATTGGCACATTGAATTAAAGGAAAGGTAAGAAGAGACGGACACATAGACAGTGAACAATAATCTTCAAAACTCTCAAAGGTTTGAGTTGTCTACCCGAGGCCCTTAGTAAAACGAAGCGCGTCCACGTGAAAATAAACAAATACTTTGGAAGAGTGCAGCCTTTAAAAATAAAACCTAATTTCAACATTGTGGATCACGAAGGTATAGAGACTGTCGTCAAAAATTATGAATAAAAAAAGACTTCTTTACAGTACAATCTGCCAGAGGAGAACATGATGTTAAAATCATAAAATGGAGATTTGACTGATGTTCTTGGATGTTATCATAACTATGATACTGGACTCAGGAATTTTAGTTGAAAAATGATTTGAATAAAAAAAAATAACCTTCATGGCAAACAATTTCCCGAAGGATACAAATAGGTTCATCCCCGAAAAAAAGAGACAGACGAGCCTTCTAATCGCTGGGAATCCAAGTGAAAAGAAATGAGAAAAAGATTCCAAGTCTTGGCAGGCGATGCAAAGGTGCAGCTACTGAAAAATTACTCTAAAGTAAGTATTTACTGAATGTTATAAAAACAAGAAAATAAAACACAACGAACATTTGGAATTATTCAAAGAATCAGTTTATATCATGTAAAAAATATACTTATATAATATATATATATATATATATATATATATATATATATATATATATATATATATATATATATATAGATATATACACACACACACACACACACATCATATATATATATATATATATATACTATATATATATATATATATAAATCACAAATAAAACAGTGTCTGATATACGCAAGATTAATATCCAGCTAGTGACTGTGACAGGATTTAAATACCGCTGCAAATAGAAAAAGAAAATAAAGTTAAAATGGATGGAATACGAAAACAAAAAGATGGTATACAATACGAGAAACACAGCTAAATAAAAAGAGAGAAGAGCAGATACACGGCTCCTGAACGTGGCTTTTTAGAATGGCAGTCCTGCGATTTTCAATGCATAAGTAATGCCTCTGGAACACGAGCAAGATTTACTCGTAAGACAGCCAGTATGAAATATCACTCCGATGCTACGGACAGCCGCGTTGTTATTTATCGTGGCTATAAAATCTAGATAGACAGACACATTGCAGAGTTAGCACTCCTTCGGATGCCAAGTCCTCTCTCACTCTCTTACGTGGCATGCATAAAAAAAACTTTGAAAATTTAAATATTCTTGAACATAAAAGGCCGCTCGATGTGTGTGTGTGTGTGTGTGTGAGAGAGAGAGAGAGAGAGAAAGGAGATGAGAGAAGAGAGAGAGAGAGAGAGAGAGAGATTTTACATAAATTTTACCATAAAATGACACGGAGCACACAAACATACGGGTAAAAGTATATATATATATATACTATAGCATACATATATATATATATATATATATATATATATATATATATATATACTATAAAACCAGTAAAAACAAAATGCGCACGATACTAACTTGAACATTAACAATAGCAACAGCAGCCAGCAATTCGCGGAACGCTGGCCAAGAATATCGTGTTGCCACAACCCCTCCCTCCTTTAAAACACCTAATTCGAGAATTAATTTTCCTTCCTTTATCTCTAGTTTCCGAAATCCTCCACCTTCTGTCGTGACAGCTGACCCTAATGGCCGTCCTGTCATAAGAATGAGGGTCTGCAATCAGCAGTGGATTTCATTCCATGTTTACGGTTGGTTGTCAGATTTGTTGCTTTCTCTGGTTATATACATTAGTTTCTGACATCATTTTAGCTTTTAAAATTAAATAGTACTCAAGGTTTTCCTAATTTTCAAGTGGGTACATCACTATAGTGGCCTTTCGTATTGATGTAAACGTTGGAATTTGTTTAAAATACGTACCTAATTCAAGTACAGATAAAAACAATATTGGTAACTCATACACCCAGAATAGTTTTTAATGGATTTAAAGGACAATAATATTTTCATTGTACATAATACAAAGGAACTAAACGCCTGGTTCGAGGGAGGAATGGCCTTCGATTATAAATGCCATCAAATAATAATAATAATATGATGATGATGATGATGACAATATATACCTCTTCTTAATTCATGAGCTGAAGGCTACGACCGAAAAGTAAGTCAAAAGTTCGAGACTTTGCATGCCAAAGGAAATGCCAAAGGAAAATAATGACTGGAGCAAGATAATTAACATGATTGGAATCTTGGGGGAAAATAAAGGATGACTTACTACCGAGAAGCTTCTGTTTTCATGTGACGAATAACCATTTTTTTCACCTTTAGGGTAATAAAAATTTGGATCATGGAATAACATTACATGACCTTAGACAGAATACTCTACAGAATAAAGCGGATAATTGTAACATTTACAAAGCAGATATTCTGAATACTCGTCTTTCGAATCTCCAAGTGTATTGCAGGACGTATTTCACAATGTTGTCTGGAAGAGAGAGAGAGAGAGAGGAGAGAGAGAGAGAGAGAGAGAGAGAGAGAGAGAGAGAGAGAGAGAGTTTAATGACTGATAATTCATGACATAAGAAAAATAGTAAAGGTCGAGACTCTTTGGTTCAAAAGTTGATGGCAAACGAAGCTAAAAGGCGACAAAAGCTTTGGCTAAA
The DNA here is from genome assembly GCF_015104395.2 of Macrobrachium nipponense. Classification (NCBI taxonomy): domain Eukaryota; kingdom Metazoa; phylum Arthropoda; class Malacostraca; order Decapoda; family Palaemonidae; genus Macrobrachium; species Macrobrachium nipponense. Next base: position 26,688,107 of record NC_087208.1, read on the forward strand.
ACCGCTGACACGTAACAGGTTGAACATTACATATTACGAGAATAATCAGATGACCATATTTCATTACGCTTACGTATACGCTATTTATATTATTTCAATTGATTAAAACTGATTGCAGATAGAATAATAAAATGGTCATTTTTATGAAGGATTATACGAGTAAAGTAAGATTGGAAACTTTACAGTACTACCGATTCTACATTAAGTATGCCTACTAAATGAGCAGTACTATTCATTACAACTTCACTATTATCAATTGAAGCTAAAGTATTAAACACTGCATAACAACATGCAAATAATTAATAATTATACATTATGTAACAATAACTGCATATGAAGTACGCAAAAATTGCACGTACTCAGTGTTCCTCATTTCATGAACGGTAATGCTAATGGCAGATTCAGAATGACTAATCTCACGTACAATAAAGCTAACTGCACGACAGTATTACTAATTGCACGTAACAGTAAATGCACAGTAATGGATTACTAACTGCATGCAAGTTAATAATAACTAAGCAGAGTATTAATAACTGAATGTAAACTGATACTAATTGCACATAAACTGTAAATATGAGTGAATAATTATAAATTGATACTGAATGTACGTAAAGTGCCACATTGAGTGAATCATTATAAATTGATACTGAATGCACGTAAAGCTTAACTATGAGTGAATAATTATAAATTGCTACTGAATGCAAGTAAAGTGTACCTATGACTGAATATAAATTAATACTGACTCCAAGTAAAGTGTAACAAGTTTCAATCTCCACGGAGCCTAAAAACCTGTCGTTATCAGTGACAACTTTTGACTTTACAATATCTGTTACAATAACACTAAACGTAACCAAATTCAATAACAGCGAATTCATAAAAAAATTCAGAATCTAAAGCTGAGATCAAAGCAACCGATGATCATCGTTAGCAGATCGGTACATTATAAACTTCAATATGACATCATTGAAACATTACGTACATAATAAACTTCAATATGACATCATTGAAACATTACGTATATCATAAACTTCAACATGACATCATTGAAACATTATGGACATCATAAACTTCAATATGACATCAAAGAAACATTTTGTACATCATAAACTTCGATATGACATCATTAAAACATTATGGACATCATAAACTTCAATATGACATCATCAAAACATTATGGACATCATAACTTCAATATGACATCACTGAAACATTATGTACATCATAAACTTCAACATGACATCATTGAAACATTATGTACATCGTAAACTTCAACATGACATCATTACAACATTATGGACATCATGAACTTCAATATGATATCATTGAAAGATTTTGTACATCATAAACTTCAATATGACATCATTGAAACATTATGTACATCATACACTTCAAACATGACATCATTGAAACATTATCTACATTATACACTTCAACATGACATCATTGAAACATGTGCAAACGACAGTGTACTTTTGAACAAACAAAAACCAATAATATATAGGACGTTGTTGACCCAGAAACGCGCGACGCCAGATCAATTGACAGAAAAGTCAACAAACCACATAAAACAAAACCATGAATACAATACAGACATTAATTCACAGGAAAATTTTTGAAAGAAGAAAGCTCTGTAATATCACCAAACACCTGAATGAAAAAAGAAGGTAACATCATGCAGCAATAGACAGAAAGCTCATTATTAATAGCGCTCATGAAAACGACGACCGGAGTGGCGCGCTGCCTTTTCATCTCCTCCGACACACAAAAGTCTTGTTGGCTCAGACAACACATGACGAGCGTTTGACAAAAAACACGTTTCACGGCTGGAAACATCCACCGACTACGACCTCGGCCGGTTTATGAACTTGCTCAACCCCGGAAATGCGATAAAAAAAGGGAATGTTTATGAGCATCTCTAGCTGTATGATATGAAATAGTTAGGGGAAAGAGTAGAATATTGGATATTCGTTTAAATGGTTGTTACGATGTAAAGATATTGCTACAAAAAATAAATGAGGAAAAGAAAAAATAATAGTTAAAATATGGGTAAAGCTACATTTTTATTTAGGCGATAAAAAATAGCAAGGTTAGCGAATAAGTAAAGGAAATAAAAAGTTAAAATATATGAGTAGAGATACACTTTTTGGGGGAATATATCACGATTCTAGTTCGACAGTTGCGGTGAGACTAAGTAAATTCGTTTAATTATGAATTGTACGTAGTGTGTGGTAGTACTATATAATTATAATTAAAGGAACTCAGATAACGATAGATGGCTAGAAACTCTGCGGTGAGCACAACTCATATTTCACTACCGAGTTTAAACCCCATTTAGCTCTTGTACTGTACAATGCATAAACCCCAGCTCGTTGTAAACTACAGAACCCGGTAATTGTCATAAAGTACCGAGACCCCGTAATTGCCATGGCCAGTTAAAGCCATAACCTGGAACGTTCGCTCTTTGTTGATTGCTCCATAATTTCTTACACAGATGCTATGAATTGAAAGTAACCCCCGGCAATAATGGACCCCAGTATTCCGGACCCGGACCCGCCCGGACCGGGCCCAAAGAGCGGAGAAATGCGCCTAAGAAGAATACGACCGCTGGAAAATTCCTGATTTAAGGTAACGACTCTCGGCCACTGGCTTGCTTTGGCTGCCTAAAGGTCTGTGAAGATGTAGTAACTTAGTTACTAAGCTACTCCATACATTTGTGCAAGAAATCATTGAGTAAAGATCTGTTATTTTTTCAAGCGCATAAGTACTATTTGTAGGATAATAATAATAATAATAATAATAATAATAATAATAATAATAATAATAATAATAATAATAATAATAATGTAAAAAAATATCCACAATTATATATCAAAAATATATTTCTATGTAAAAATAGAACAAAGACTTTCGAACACCTGAACGGTGTTCCTCATCAGTGTAACGTTAAAATTTGTTTTCACGAGACTGTGAATTTCTTAACAATGATAATAATCATATTTTCTTCCAGACGATGAAGGGGGATACCCGTGAAAGATACTGATAATGTAAAAAAAAAAATGTCTATAAATTTAAAGGCAATAAATAGATAAACAAATAAATAAATAAATAAATAAATACAAACGTACCGACCCAATTGATGATTAAAACCACGACAGACGAGATTTGATACTTAGTGTCTGAAGGATATATTGAGACAAAGTCAATACAACTATGATAAAGAAAGAGAATCAAGACCATAAAGTAACAAAGTCCATCATCACTCACAATTATTATAAGCACAAGGCACCAAAGCCTTGCGTTAGGATGGCAGCGAATCTTTCAAGAAACCCCAAAGTGCTTCTTTATGACTTTGAGTAAAAGATAAACCTAAAATAGGACACATAAAACTGATAAATGTTTAACGTTAGAAAAAAACGTACTGGTGCAAATAAAATCCATCAAGGTATAACATGGGAACCCCGAACCATGTTTAGTTAATCCATATAAAAAAAACCCTGGTCTTTTGAACTGGGTACAAGTTTAATCCTTTCACAGTTGAAATACTGTTAAGAGTCAGGCACTAAAAAGCTAACTTGGTCTTCGGAGGAAAAGCCAAGGGAATTTCCATAAGTAATAAAAGAATAATGTTCTTAAGCAATGATTCCAAACTGAAACAGCTATATAATTATCCATCTGTAAAACTACTCGAAGGCCCAATTAAATCTGGTGTCAAATATTAGTGTCGACATAAATGTTTGATGTATTGTTACCAGAAAGTATTAAAATATGCTCTGATTACAAATGGCGCCGTTTTACAAGCAAAAAATTCAAGTCAGAGGTGGGAACAAAAACCTTGAAAACAAAGCTGACTGAAAGTGGACATTACTACAATGATGGCTGTGTAACAGACTCTCTCTCTCTCTCTCTCTCTCTCTCTCTCTCCACTCTCTCTCTCTCTCTCTCTCTTTATATATATATATATTATAGATATAGTACACACTATATATATATGTATATATGTATAAACTGAATCACGAAAGTTGGGAACGTGATTAATGCATAAATAAAGATATATGCCACGAAGGAAAAATGTTCTATATATATATATATATATATATATATATATATATATATATATATATATATATATATATATATATATATATATATATATAAATGTATATATACAATATATATATATATATATTATAATTACTGCTTACACAAATAACCATACCGTTTAGGTATAAAACCATCGGACTAGGATTCTCAGAATGAACCAAAAAGCCCTTTCCAAACATGCAGGAACTCTGTAAATATTTAATGAGTTAACCGTTTTCACTTCCTTTGGGTAGGGATTTAACCACGCCTTCCCCCCAACCCCCACCCGGCCCCCACCCACCTACACCCAACGCCCTCCACCCCTATTACTTCAAGTAAGAGTTTAATCAGGCCAAAAGTGTTGCCTAATCTTCCCGGTGCTCGACCACCTCAAGGATTCGGGTCAACAAACACTCCAGATGCTTTCAAAAATCTGAAATATAACATTTGGGTAATGACCCCGCTTATATATATATTAAGGACCTTCTCATTTGGGAAAGGTAAATAGCTTTCTCTCTGCAGCCGAGATTAAAAGGCGAAGCTTCCCACACGCCAGGAAAAGCGTGCTGCCAAAGTCAGTTATTTATTTTCTTCCCGTCTTTATACTGATGACGACGAGCAAATCGTAAAAGTACCGTCCGGTATTTGCGGGTGAAACCTGCGGTACAAAAAAACAGCAATGTATGACGACGAATGTATTCGGAATAAAGCTTCGCCTCTATGGAGGAAACTGGGGATGGAGGTACACGATCATGTATAGGAGGAGAAGAAGAAGAAAGGTCTTTAAGGGAGGAAGAGGAAGAAGAGGGGGGGAAGTGGAACCGGAAGGGATGATAAATTCGTGAAATGGGAAGAAGGAAATGTTCGAGAAGTAGGAATAAGAAGAGGAAAAGGAGGGGAAAAGGTTTGTGAAGGAGGAGAGAGAGAGAAAGAGAAGAGAGAGAGAGGAGACGAGAGAGAGAGAGAGAATGAGATGGGAGAGAGATGAGAAGAGAGAGAGAGAGAGAGTTGGGGCGTGGGGAAGGAAACGAAGGGGAGGGGGAGGAAAAAGTTGGTGAAACGGGAAGAAAGGTTTGTGAAGGACGAAGAGGAAATACAGGATGAAAAGGAAACGGAGAGGGAAGTGAAGCTGATGAAAGAGGAAGAAGGGGAGAAGGATAACTGGAAGGAACGGGAGAGGCGCCGGGGCTAAAATCCCAATCTTTATCGCGAGGCTGAAATAATCGCCAAACGAAAACAACACCTATAATTACGAAACAGATAAACATTCAAACTAAAACCACACATTATTTTCACAATGCGTTCTTTACGTCCGGTAATTACAGAGTTAAACAAACACATGCCTGAAATAGGACCCGCTGTTAAGCACATACCTTTAATTACATGAGCCATAAATTCACAAAAAAAAAAAAAAAAAAAAAAAAAAACAAAAAAACGAAATTCCACAAAACAAAAACCGAATCTTCTAACGTGGGCGAAGTATTATTGATATATCTATAGTCAATACTAATTTCACCTTTAGGATGTTGCGTTTACTATCTGGGTAAGGTGATAATTCCGCATCTATTTCTTGTAAATAAGAGGTTTTAAACTTTATATTACATAAAGTCTCGATATAACTGCCTTAAGGCAATTCAGTGCAGGATAGAAAGAACGTGTTAACTAAAAGATGGTTTGGAAGAAACAGTGGCCAGTAGTCTGTAGAATCTCTAATTTCCATAAAGTTCAGTCAATGAGATATTTGATAACATATTTTACAGAATGCTCTATTTTTATATGTATGATGTAATTTTATTTTTATATGTACGATGTAATTTTGTAATCAGAATCTCTACAGTTGAGAATAAGATGACATAATTTGTGTTCTTATTTTTCGTAATACCGTATAATTGCTTGATAAAGACCAAATTTCTTGCTAAGGAAGTCTAATATTCCATCTATCACCGTATTAATAGGTAGCACTTTGATGACGATTCAATAAGGAGGGGGGGCAGGGTAAGAAAATTGCCAATACAGAATGTCATAATTAGCAGTTAAGGATGCTGTGAGGGGATGATTACCCGACATTCATCCCTATGCAAAAATCTGATATTCAATGATCGTGTGAAGATAGCACTCGGACTTCTGATAATTGGCACTTTCAGAGGAGAGTAACTTTTCAAAGCTTTGATAATAGGTTGATGGCTTATCCGCTTGTCAAATATGATCGCTTGTACATGAAATAATAATAATAATAATAATAATAATAATAATAATAATAATAATAATAATAATAATAATAATAATAATAATAATATGGTGGAAACAGACCTTCATTCAAACATTTTTTATTAAAAGTAATGGCAGAATTCACAAAATCCTTTCAATTCTCCATATGATTTGTCTTTCATAAGGAGAATTGAAAGAATTTTGTATAAGTTCAATCCTGTGAATTCTGCCATTTTTTGTAATAATAATAATAATAATAATAAGTAATAATAATAATAATAATAATAATAATAATAATAATAATAATAATAATAATAATAATAATAACAATAATAATAATAATAATAAAATAATAATAAATTAAAGTCTATGATTTACGAACGATGGTTTCATTGTAAGCTTTGAGTGAAAGAACATACTCAGCACGATTTAATTCCGAATCTATCTTAACAAGCAGCAACGTAAAAACACAGCTAGAGTAATCTTAATGAAGAGATGCAACAAGGTTTTTCATTTAAAACATTGCTAATGAATAACTGTGACTATAAAATGATTACCTCAGTACCAAGCATTTAGTCACCATGGATAAATATGTATGTGTATAATATACATATACTATAATGTGTGTATGTATATATGTGCATGAATAATTAAAACAGCACAGCTTTACTTCAAGCGGATTCCCATAACACATGTAGAGCACCTCTTCACTTCGAGGGCGCGAGTTTTAGATCGGAGCTTTCCTAGCAAATTTCCTTCTGACGCTGGAAATAATGACTGACAGAGAAATGCCCAAATTATACAAATGGTTAGCGTAAACAAATATTGACACTCACTCAAACATCCGACACAGAAGCAGTAAGCTAATGGGGTTTCATTATTATCGAATGCTGACTCAATATTATCAAGATTCAAATAAACATATATATTACTTTATTCTCTCTTGATTTCACAGAATACATCAGTACATTAGTAGATAAGTGTGTGTGTGTCGGGTGTGAGAGAGAGAGAGAGAGAGAGAGAGAGAGAGAGAGAGAGACGAGGAGAGAGAGAGAGGAGAGAGAGAGTTTCTTTATTATCAAATGCTGACCTCATAATGTCAAGATTCAAATAAGCATGTATATTACTCTATTCTCGCTTGATTTGACGGGACACATCTGTGCAATGATTATATATATATATGTGTGTGTGTGTGTGTGTGTGTGTGTGTGTGAGAGAGAGAGAGAGAGAGAGAGAGAGAGAATACGTGATTTGGACTTTATTGGCTCACTTACAAAGGACCGACTTATGCATATTCAAAGGATGGATATTGCGTTATCCTTTCGCACAACAGCTGAAGAAACAACAATGCAGTCTGATGAATCGGAGTCATCCAAGTCTGACAAATCCACGAATTTCCAGGATGAATAGATTAACGAAAAATTCATGTTATTCCCTTTGCCCCCGTTTCATAGAACATGAAGAATTATGCGTAATTCAAAACGTCAAGTTATTCACATTTAATTTATATGTATGTATGTGTGGTATATATATATATATATTATAATAATATATATATATATAATGTATATTTATATATTATATGTATATGTATATGTATATTATGTATATATATATATATATATATATATATAATATATATATATATATATATATATATATATATACATATATGTCCTTTAATATCTAATTCGCTATACCTCAGAATTAATATATTTTCATATAGTTAACTGAAGTGGAATTCAGCTAACAGATAAGAAAATATATTAATTCTTAGGTGGAAGCGAATTAGATATTAAAGGACATCTGTAGCTTAATGCTATATATATGAATCACGGTGATGTGATCAGACCCAGTATATATATATATATATATATATAATATATATATATATATATATATATATATATAATATATATATATATATATACTCACTAATATTCATATACATACACATAAATAATGGCATATGTTACACGACTTGATTTATATTTGTGAACCTAATTAGGCTGACTCAAGAGAAAAATTACTCTTATCGACATTATGGAGTTTTCTTTACACCAAGAAGTGGTTCCAAAGAAAAACATTACGCTACATTTATTGCAATATTTTCTAACATCAATTGTGGATCCTTGTGCGGAAATATTTCACATTACACCCATACACCTAGACGGCTGGCTCAATAGCACAGCATCGAAAGACTATATATATATATATATATATATATATATAATATATATATATATATATATATATAATATATATATATATATATATAACACACACACGCACGCACGCACTCCGACAATCACCTTTATCTTGCCCGGACTTTGCGTAATCCCTGAATATTAAGGCAGCTTCCTTCACAATAAACCGTTTACCTTATCAATCTCCCTCTCACCCTTCCTTCAATCAGTTCTTAATTATGCATTATTTTCACTAATATACCGTATTCTACCTTTTATCATGTACGCCAAAATTTTATATACATTCAGTAAGAATGCTGTCGTGTCTGTTATAAATAATTATCTCCCATTATATTTACCTTAAAACCTATAAAAAAAAATATTTCTTTTAACTCAAAAGAAGACAGATAACTAATTTCAATTAACTGAATATAATCAATAGCAATACAAATAAATGTGCTCATATTAATATCAACAATGGAGAAAAAATCCACAGTTATGTAAATGTACACATATTTAAATGTAAAACTTTAAGGATAGCTTTCAGGAATCTGTTCGGTTCCCCTTATCCTTACAGTTTTAAATTTAAATATATGTACATTTACATACCTGTGGATTTGTTTCTCCATTTGAAGACTCATGCCACTATGAGGATTTTTTAATATCAACAATATTGTACTTATAGGTAATAAAAAAAATAAATAAATCTGCTCATGTTCATCATCAACAATGGTGCACTTATATACAAATCTAAAAGTTATATCCACGAATTCATTTATATCGATTCATCAAATCATAAGTTAACTTTTTATATATCATCATGAGAGAGTTACAGTTAATTCTACATGTTGGAAATACTGATATATTCGTACGAACATCTTGAAAGTTATATTGATAAGTTTACTCTGATTGGAGGGATACAGTATATTGTACTACCTAAAGCTAAAACATTCGAGAGAGAGAGAGAGAGAGAGAGAGAGAGAGAGAGAGAGGAGAGAGAGAGAGAGCGCAAAGGAATTATATAAATAAAAACATGATGCGATTAGGAGCCCCACACCAGAATTACGTACAGGAATACTGCATGTGCTACAGCTATTGCCAAAGCAGATTATCCTTGTCTTTATTTGTTCATTTTTCTTTGTCGTGCCATTTTCACATCTTTCTCGACGGAGCCCTGCTCAAATTCAATATGAATTAGCATAAATTTCCCGGATGCCTTGCAATAATAGTTTATAAACAATACGATAATGCAATAAACAAACAACATTGCAGGCGTAATTCAGTTTTTCGTCCCATGAAATAAAACATGACCTTGAACTTCAGCCTGTCAAATCGATAATGGCCTCCAACAAGTAAGCTCCAATTAGCAGTGACCTCGGATAACGAACGATGGCGACGCAGATATTGAATCTAACGAAATGAAGTTGATATTATTTCCTTTTGAGTATTATTTTAATAAGAATTGCTGGTCAATATGCAATCCAAGCACTAAAATAAATGCAATAACATTTTTCCCTAATAACACTCTTTCTACTATTTATTCACTGTTAAATAACTAGAAATGGAAAGCAATTTATGTCATAATAAATATACCGAAGATGACCTCAAGAAGAACCTTTATTAGTAGCCAGAGTATTCGTAATGTCGTCAATATTTTAATTTCTTCTCTTCCCCTTCCCCACTTACACGTTACTGGTCTCATTTCCTTTAGGTAAGGAAACAGAACCTAATCTATTCGAAGCAAGCTGTTTACAACGCAATCAATGACAGGTAACCTGTCAAGCACAAAAGCATATGTGAAAATCAAATACCACAGAGGGTTAAATCTTACACCATTCCTAGGTAAACACACACACACACATATATATGTATATATATACATATATATATATATATATATATATATTATATATATATATATATATATATATATATATATATATATATATATATATATATATATATATATATATATTATATATATACATATATACATGTAATACTATATATATATATATATATATATATATATATATATATCTATATATATACAACTATACCTAATCTTCGGGCTATCATGATTGCAGACGTGCAAAAAAAAAAAATCTTTTAGCATGTTGTGCTGCTCTACGGAATGAAAAAAAAAGCAACACGAGAAAACTAAAATCTACGAACGACTTTCGACTTACTTAAAATAAACTTCAATACGATATTGTGAGGCTTTAATTACAATAGTAAACCAGAAAACACAACGAGAAGTAAAGAGTACCAGTAATTAGAGGACAATTTCCACGAAAACCATTAATATTACCAAATATATGTAGGTGTATACATGACTAGTGCGACGCTTAAACCCGAATATAGGAAGAATATGAAAATCATTCATAAACGAAAAGTAAAAGCCTTACCTACTTATTGGACTAATATTTACTCCCCCCCTCTCTCTCTCTCTCTCTCTCTCTCTCTCTCTCTCTCTCTCTCTCTCTGCTGAGTGGGTGGTACCTGTTAAGATTGTTTCTTGTCTTCTTCCTGGTCTTTACTTATAACTAGGAAAACAGGGGTGTATATACATGATTATATATATTATATATATATATATATATATATATATATATATATATATATATATATATATATATACACACACACACACACATAATATATATATATATTATATATATATATATATTATATACACAAACATATTGATATATATACACATGTAATTTTATATTTCATATTCCATTCCCCTGAAAGTGGGCGGCTCCATAACAAAGCAAGCGATAATCACTTCTAAATTCATACTTTAACTGTCGAATCTGGTATAGATTACCTTCACAGAAAACCTCCGCGCTTATTAGCTGATATATATATATATATATATATATATATATATATATATATATATATATATATATATAATGACTATAAAAATCACGACGCTTGAGAGAACGGGCACTTACCACTTTCTTTTCGCCAGACGATGGTCGGGTTGGGAAATCCTTTGGCTAAACAGTGGAGGGCCACAGTCCCACCCAGTTCTACGCTGGCGCTACTGGGTTCGACAACCCATGCTGGCGGGACTGGAGTGAAGACAGGTTCATTAATCAATTACAAAGTGAATATAAATGCATTTTCATTATAAGCACTTATAACTTATCAGTTTAATGGCATCTTTATCATAAAAAGTTATTATACCGATTAAGAGATTTAGAGAATCATTTTGATCAAAATCCAAATTTCTTCAATCATATTCATCACAAAGAACATTTATTTTGCTGCTCTATGAAAAAGCACAACCAATGAGATTTGTTTACCTTACTCCAAAGATATTTTAAAATTCGACAGATAACGGGCATTAAAGTATATAAAAAAATAGGTTACCTACACACTCCACGAAACAGTGATACTTCTAATATCTATAAGATTCCTATATCACATACGAAATGTCATAAAAACACACTGAAAGCACATCTAAGCACTGATGAAACATACTTTTTTTTTTTTAAATTGTCTTTCTCGAAGGAGTTTGTGTGTCGAAAGAGAAAGAATCAGAGAAGAAATCACTCACGATCCATACTGTCTGTTGCGTCACACACAGAAGATTAAAAGTCAAGTCCAAATTCAACCTCGGTTCAATAATGTCAAAGAGTATTTTTGTCTGCCAGTTAACAGAAAAATGGTTCGGGTATTTCAAGTAAAACAAATGTGTCTAAATTCTAAAAATAGTTTCGCAACCGTAAATTTGCTCTATTGCATAGTAATGTTAAAAACTGGGATATCTACTTTTGAAACACAATTCATTCTGTAAGATGCTCTACAGAATATGCTGCGTCATTTTGTGCAAATTCCATTTCTTGTAAATCTCACTAAATATGCAAGTTTAATTGCTAACTGTACAAGATGGAATAACCACCTGGAGAGCGATTTATTAGACACATTTGTTGTTATAAGTCGTGTAATTGTGTCCAAGGAAAGTCGACCTTTGCCACAAATCAGGTCGATGAAGTAAAAGTCGATTGACAATCAAGATTCATTGGAGTCCAAGATGTAAGAACGATATAGTAACAGCAGTTACCTATTTAAGGTTATCACCCTTTAAGCATTTAAGATTCACCATCGTGGTCAAGAAAAGCATTATCCACTTTGCAAAAAATCTGAAGCAAAATGCTGGTTACTTTTGATGAACTTACCTACTACTGAAACCAATTTCTACATGCATGCTATCCAGGATTCTTGAACTGGTTACTCTAAAACATCCCAAACCTTTCCTCCCCAAAACTTTGCTGTTTCTAAAATTGCTCCCAAATCAAACTCCCTTCTCTCCCCCAAAACCCCAAAACCCCTTCTTCTACCCTCCCAGCCCTAATCTAGTTAGTTGAGAGAGAGGCATTGGGCGGCCTACCGCTGACAGTCAAGCGGGCGGTGGAGGTGGTGGTGCGTACTGGGTTGGTGACCACACAAGTGTAGTTTCCTGTGTGTTCAGCCGTCGTCCTGTCAATCACCATGATGGACGTGTAGGGATCAATGGGCGACGTGCGAATCTCCAGCTTCGCATCGAGGAGTCGTCCGTCCTTCTGCCACACGAGGGTCAATGGCTGGTCTCCCTCCTGGACCAGGCAGGTGGCCTGTGCTCTCATCCCTGCACGTGTTCCCCCAGGGAAGGTCAGAGGAGCTAGCCGGGGTGGAACTGCAAACACAATCACACACACTCACTCTCTCACACTCACGAGAAGCAAAGTGAAAAAAGAAACCTTGTATTTCCTTAACTATGTTTTGTAAAGGTGAACCAGCACGATGCGGTGTTGGTTCGTGGTGCCTGTGGAATCTAGATGTTAGGTTTTCTCTACTTCTCAAAGCAAAATAGAAAATGCTAGGTGCTACAACAATGAGGCGGATATCACTAGTGCTGGTCTCAGACCGACGAGTCCGAGACCAAAACTAGTAGAGGAAGAGACAAGATCATGACATACAGAAAGCAAGAGAGAAAAAATGGAATACAGGAAGCTATACTTCGAAGGGAGAAAGGAGTGCCATCACAGAATCGGAAAAACGGAACAAACAATGAAAGGTGAGAAGGAATGGGAACAGTCGCGGCAAGTTGGGTTAACCAAATACCAAACTCGAACACATATTATGTGAGGGATTCTGAAAAAATAGAGAATGGTAAAAAAATAAGAAGAAGTTATCTGTTGTAGAGAACACGCCCATGCTTCGTCTGCAGCGTGGTCGTTGGGCGTACCGGAGACAGCGAGCGAGGCAGAGTAGGAGGCTCCTGACCAGTCGTTGGAGGCCCGGCACGTGTATTCCCCCGTGTGCTCGGCGTCCAGACTCCGGATCATGAGAGCGCTCGAGAACTCGCTCATGCTCGACACTGAAATCCCTTCGATTTTCTGGACATTGCGTCCATCTTTCTCCCAAGTAAAGGTGATGGGAGGGTCCCCTTTGCTAACGACACAGGCCACGGCGACGCGGTCGCCCTTCTGTAACTTCTCCTCAAAGGTGAAAGGCAGCATTACTGGAGCCACTGTAAACATATCCACGACCAATGATCCCACCGCGGCCCACCAGACGATGGTGGTGGCCTACGATCATTTACTACCACATCATGATGGCGGCCTAAAATACTTTACCTGGGACAGTTTTCAATTCTGAACGCCAAGTGTTGGTGTTTGAAAATGACCTGTGGTATTTGCAGTTTTATGCTGCTCAATTGTGATCTAGTAAGTTACCAAAAAAAAGGTAGAGAAGCAACTTACTAAATAGCCTGGTTACACTGACAATATCTATATTCTGGGGTGATAGTGGAATAGGGTCTAAGTGAAAGCTTTGGTCTACATTTTCTACAAAACTCGAGTCAAAACACGTCCCTTCATAAATATGTTATGAAATTCATTACCAAATATTAAGACTACATTGGACACAATGCAACTTAAAATATTTAACTGAATATGGCATTTCACTTAAACGAAATTCAATCATAATCTTTTGAAGTATATACAACTGCATTGTAAAAGCAGCATCAGTACATGAAATAATATGGACTTTGCCCCAGAATACTTCAATCAAGTGAATGAAAGTGACTTGAAACTAATGATGTATAAGAATATAGACTTGAGGGTATTCTAAGGATGAAAATATATTCTTGAAATACTTGTCATTAAAAAAAAATGAGTACAGAATGATCTAGGGGCAATAATAAAAATGAGGTTATGAACTTCTGAGACATCTATTAACAAGAGATCCACCATAATAAAATCCTGTATAATTTACCATTGAAGAGAATCATTCTCGTAAACTGATCATAGAGAGCCCCAGAATTACCAGCATTATTAGAAAGACCACCGAACATACCCATGACCCTGACGGTGAGCGTCTGGGTATCCGAATGCCCCTGGCGAGACTGGGCTGTGCAGGAGTACAGTCCGTCGTCAGTAGTTCTCGTCACCTGCTCCACAACGAGCGTGCCGTTGGCGTGAACCCGCTGGCGGTGGGTTGTCGGGAGCTTGACGCCGTCTACAGGTAGGAGAACGTTGCCTTGCTGCCATTACTGGGTGGTAGGTTGTGTCATAAAGGATCTCAGATTTATACAAAAGACGTCCTAGATACTCTCACATGTCAATATGGGAGGTTGCGCTAAACGACCTCGGATGCGAAAACGAGGCTGTGCTAAATAATCTTAAGAGGCGAATGTAAGTTGTTGTGTTAAATGATCTCGGATGTTAAAATGAGGTTGTGCTAAATACTCTCAAAGGTAAACATGGGATGCTAAGCTAAATGATATCGGAAAAGAGGAGGTTGTGTTAAATACGTTCATAGAAAAAAAAAAAGGATGTTATGCTAAGTGACCCAGAATATAAAAATGAGATTGTACTATATAATCTTAGTGTAAACAAAGGAAAGTTTTGCTAAATGATCTCGGATGTAAGAATGAGGCTCTGGTAAATGCTCTCTCAGGTAAACAACGGAGGATGTGCTAAATGATCTCGAATATAATGACGAGCTTACGCTAAATAATCTCAATGTAAATATGTGAGGTTGCGCTAAATGATCACTGATGTAAAGATGAGACTTCTAAATAATCTCAATTTAAAGGTGGGAAGTTGAGCTGAATGACCTCAGATGTACACATGAAAGGTCGCACTACTGAGCTAAGAAGTAAAGATACCAATTTAACTGTGGAATGTTGGCGCTAAAGTATCTTAGGGCTGTGGTAAACTAAATGATAATGACACGTGATAGGTTATGCTAAACTATCTCAAAAGTAAAACTGACTGGCTAAGACAAAATGGTCTTATAAAATAAAATACACGGTTTTATTCCCTACGTGTCCATATGACAGGTCGCTGTAAGCGATACTGGGAAAGACACATTTTGGATTCTTTAATATATAAAACTAATGAACTTCATAGAAAACGCCTGGCTAAGGGTTACAATAACTTTATATTTTCTAAAGGAAAACGAATATAAAGTTTGAGAAAAAAATTCATCACCAGCTGATAATGGAAACTTGACTAGACTCCATCCATAATAACTTGCGCCATGAAGGCAAAAATATTTACTTAGGACAATGGAGTTTACGCCATGAAGGCAAAAACTTACTTAGGACAATGGAGTTTATTTCACAAATTCAGAGCCTCTTATACTTCAATGCACTAAACAATTTCTTCCATGAGAGACCATGAAAACTTTTTATACCTCACAAATCTGAAATACCTTCGTGCTTTAACACCACAAAAAAAAAAAAAAAAAAAAAAAAAAAAAAAAAAAAAAAAAAAAAAAAAAAATATTAACGTGAAAAATGATGTTCAAAAAAGGAAACTCACTCTGAGGAAAACTGGTGTTCACCACGTACCTTTTTTCCATATGATCTTATCCAGGGGGTATCCAGAAGCGGGGCACGTGACGGAAAACGTCTCCCCAGCCACGGCTGACACCTGCCCCATCGGTCGCACCCGGGGCGGCCCGTACACGTTCAGACGAGCCGAGTGGACGACTTTGCCCGCGCTGTTTTCGGCTGAGCACGTGTACGTGCCGCCGTCCGTCTCGTGGACGCTGGAAATGTTGACGTGGCTGATGACGTCACCGTGAGCTGACACGTACTGACCTTTCAAGTATCTGAATGAAAGAGAAACGGTCAATGTTACACTTTGGTTACTTGGATGCTGGAATGTCTGCTAGTGCTAATTGCTGTTTAAAATTTATATATTGCATCTGGATCTGTAACATAACACTCATTCTAATATATATATATATATATATAGATATATATATATATATATATATATATATATATATATATATAAAATACACACACACACACACACACACATCTATATATATATATATATATATATATATATATATATATATATATATATATATATACACACACACATATATATATATATATATATATATATATATATATATATATAGTTTAAAATTGAAAAACAATATACCTAGAGCATCTGACAGTTCCAGACAACAGTAGAAAGCATAGATGTGCAAACTTTGAGACGGTAAATAACTCGTGATAATGAAAAATAATGATAACAATGACCGCAAGAAACATTTACCCCTTAGAGCAACAGTAAATAACTCGCCATCTTTACAGTCCTCCAAAACCCCTGTTTTATATATAAACCGCGACCCACTATCCAAATCGGTAATTATAATAATAATAATGAGAGTATCGCAAAAAAGGACGCTGATAATGATCCGGGCGACGGTAATGATGACGGGCAGCGGTAATGAGGGAGCCTTTCTTCGACGTAATGCGCCACGGCCTGGAAGCCACTTGTTTCTCCATAACTCGAGCGCTCGAGAGGATAATGACTCTTTGTTTTCTATTCATTACTCCGACAATCTTCTTGAGACTGAGCGCCATCATTTTCCGAGATGGATCACCCGTTACGGGAAAATGACGGTGAATGAGAGGAAGAGACAGATACCGGGGCCGGGGAGGGGGAGGGGGAAGGGGTAGGGGGAGGGGAAGCGGATGGACTGGCTGAAGGAGAGAGAGCAAAATTAAAAGGGAAAAATAAAATGACAATGCAGATTATAAAACGCAAGTAATAAATAAGTTTTGCCACGTGATGTAAAATTGTTCATCTCTCGTGTAAGTAGGAAGTTTCAAAACACTGAAGTGATTACCACATAAAGAATTTGAAGAAAAAAATCGTGACAAAAAAAATACGGATTATAAAACATAAGTAATAAATAAATTTTGCCACGTGAGGTTAAATTGTTAATCTGTCGTGAATGGAAAATTTCTAAAAACAAATAACTAGCTTATAAAAAATGTGAAAAACAAAAATATTGTGACATTAAGAAAAAAAATAAGTTTACATATTATAAATATAAGTAGCAAATAAGTGTTGCCAAATGATGTAAAACTGTTAATCTGCCATGAATAGAAAAATCCTAAATAAAAAACAAGTTACAAGTAAAAAAAATGTAAAAAAAAAAAAAAACCTATCGTGACAAGTAAAAAAAAAAAAAAAGGTCAATAGGGATTATGAAACATAGGTATTAAATAAGTCTTGTCACGAGATGTAAACCGGTTAATCTGACTTGATGAAAATATTTCTAAAATGGAACACATCACCACTCAAAAGTCAAGACAAAACTTGTAAGAAATCGTGGAGAGAGAAACGGAAAAACAATATTTAAACTACAAGACAGAATGGAAATTTCGAAGCAAATGCTGACAAAATATTAAAAAGGTTTGATAGACACCTACACATAAGGACTTACTAAACAAGAGGCGGCGAAAGAATAAAATCTATGCTGAAGCGACGACCAAAACTGAACCAGGAAAGGCTCAGCAAAACAAACAACTTCCCTCAGGGGAATTTTCAATAAATCGATTAACGATTAGAGTTCATTAGGGGTGTACCTAACTATTCATATGTCTCTTATCTAAGCCCACAAACACACAAACGAAATGAAGCTTTAGGGGAACAAGAAAAGTTGGAGAGACCAGATATACTACTTGAGTATCACCCATAATGGTTTCAAATAAGGTTACATCACCAAGTAACACGACGCGGTTCCCGTGGACTGGGAGACCAATATTAAATAGGTCTTTCGCCAAATGGAAGCAGTTGGCAACTACTTTGTAGAGAAAGCTTGGCCTGTGCTTTAGTGCGAAGTAAAATCACCGTAGATTGCATGGCAGTAAATTCATTTTTAAAAAAATAATTCTTTTCTATGTATAGAAAAACGAACAAGAGGCCTAAAAATTAACGTCAAATTTGTGCAAGTAAGACTTTTTCTACTTAAGGTTTTTTTTTTTTTTTTTTTTTTTTTACCCGTCAAAATCTTAAGAAAATGCTGGGATATATAACACGCAATCCAATATTCTAAACACAGCAAAATCACGTTATCTATTCACTTTGTTGAATACACGTGGAACCAACATACACGTTACGTACCAACATACATACGATCATATGTGTTATTATATATACAAAATAATATTATTATATAATAATATATATATATATATACATAAAAAACAGAACACAAATTCCCTTTTTATAAAATTATTAAAACAATTACCATACCATTAACATAACATTTCCCATACCATACACCATAAACACACATATATACAAAAATAAATATATATATATATATATATATATATAATATATATATATATATATATATATATATATATATATATATATATCGAGCTACAATGTCCTTTAATATCTAATTCGCTCTACCTCAGAATTTAAATATCCATAGGTTCGCGCCCTGGTCCAGGCAAAATCTATTATTCGAGAAAAAATTCCCCTTCGGTTAAGCATATATGAAAATATATTAATTCTGAGGTAGAGAGAATTAGATATTAAAGGACATTGTAGCTTTCGATATATGTATATGAATCACAAAAGGAAAAATGTGATATGACTTATATATATATATATATATATATATATATATATATTATATATATATATATATATATATATATATATATATATATATATATAATACACACACATATATATATATATTATATATATGTGTGTGTGTGTGTGTGTGTGTGTGTGTGTGTGTGTGTGTGTGTGTGAGTAATATGTGTGTCTGTGCATACGCCAGTCTACCAGACGTCTGAACATTTTGAAAAGGGAAAGATAAAAAAAAAAAAAAGGCAGAAAAACTTACCTATGCGAGTGTGGTATCGGGAACCCATCCAGGGACCAGGTGATGTGGGGGGTGGGGGTGCCCGTGGCTATGCACTTGAGAGAAACAGCTGGTCCAGGCTGCAGTGTCTGCTCTATAAACTTGTAGACCAGCTGCGGCGCTGCAGCTGTTCGGCGGGGAAGAGGTGAGAAGGTTAATGTCGCAGAGGGAGCAAGAGATGGTACGAAGGAAAAAAATGTTGAATAAATAAAATGTCGTCAGAAGATTGAACACATTTCAACAGATTGAAATGTGTTTATACTGAAGAATGCACGTATACAAAATTAAAAGCTGTCAGTATATTTACAATGGTTCACACTGGAAGAGAGTACGTTTACAAATATAAATTATAAAGTAGATTTTAGTAAAAACTGAGAAATGTTCTTACTGAATCTTGTATGAAATTTAACTGGTGAACAGGGACAGGGGATAACCTCATCATAAAATAGCATAATAGAATACCATAATGAGATCATTTCAATTTCTGAACTAGATTGTTAATTACGTTTATCATTAGGCACTTTTCGAGTTCGAAAGTTCTAATTAAAACAAGAAGACTTCAGACCCACCAAATGAGTTTTTACATATAACTCCCCAATGACATTTTCGTCTGTAGCTTCTATCAAAAGTGACAATATCAATCAAAGATACTATATTTGCAAAAGTCGATCTCTTATATCACCAGTCTTGTTATCGTCCTTTTCATTTTTCATCAGAGTAATAAATGAAATATCCTAATTATTACGCATGTTAATTATTTAACACGACACTCAGTGGCAAGCAATGAAACCTTAATAAGAATAAACACATCTCCCTGACAATTTAAAAATGAAGGAACTAAGATAAACAAGGCAAAGGGTAAGTAAACAAACGAGCTGATTAATAAATAATAACACGGAGACTGCATAAAACAACTAAAAGAGAAATATTTAAAAAAAATAAAAGATACATCATCATTGGGAAACCAACTAATAAGATTGAGAAGAAAAAGCATTAATCGATTTTTTTGCAATATGAATGTTAATCAACACATATATAAACAAAATGAATGAGCTATGAAAACACATAATACTTGCTAATGAAAAATACTGTTAGCATAATATGGCAACCAGAAACCACGCCAACCCTTAAAAATATACAAGGAAAGGAAGGGAGTGTGAAAGATAAGGGATATGGGGCCGTCAGTCTCTTAGAATAGGTGGCACACATGATAAGAAAAAGAGCCTGTGAAGAAAAACGGGGATGGATAAAGCAGATAAATTACTCAAGGAAGGGAGGAAATATGTAGTTGTTTGGTTCCTTTTGTTATTATTATTATTATCATTATTAACCAAACCACCAGCCTAAAGGCTTGAACTTAAACATAACACGTTTAAGGAACTCGTAATCAAATAATTATCAACGCTATTGTAAATCACAATTTATAATCTTGTACAGAGACGTATTGTTGTGAAATTCACGCGCTCGAACACACAACACAAACACACACACACTATTATATTAATTATCTATATATATATATAATATAGACGAGACAGAATATACAGATATACACACACACACACACACCACACAACACGCCCACACACATATATATATAATATATATATATATATATATATATATATATATATATATATATAAATATATATAATCGCCTGAACAGACAGGGCTCTAACTCGTGTTCGAGACACGGAAAAGAAATAAAAAATAGTCAAACTTTTGGGAACATTCAATGGCCTGAAAGTATAGAAGTATAGACTTTCACTTTTTCTTTTACTTTTAACTTTCCAATAATTTTCATACGACATCCGGTGTCCCTAAAACCGACCTCCTATTAAAGTTTCGCATATTTATAATCCACTTGGGGGGATATTGAACATTCCCATGAAATATTTGACCCCCTTTCGCCCTTAGTTTTAATGAATGGAATTCCGCGGGGGTAATTTTCCCCTTCACACATTCACTGGAATGTTAGACATCACGGTAATTTATTTTTAATCAGCAAGTTCACTCCGGCCTGACATAATCAGGTGCTCTCTCTCTCTTCTCTCTATCTCTCTACTCTCTCTCTCTCTCTTCTCTCCTCTCTCTCTCTCTCCAGCTAAAAATGTACCCAAAGGCACTACTCTGCCTTTGTCTCTCCTTTTCCCTGAGTATGACTTGTGTGATATATATATATATATATATATATATATATAGATATACTATATATATATATATATATATATATATATATATATATATATATATATTATATCTGTCTCATATGCGATTATCCTCATCAAAAGCTGTCGAACCTATGGAGTCTATATATTTACGATAAAACTGCTTTAATTCCCAGTACCATTTCTTACCCCCAAGGGGAAGACAAAAACTGTTTGCGCTGATGTTTGTTTTAGTACCTCCTGCCGACACGGAGCTATTTTCTTTTATTGTAATTCTACAATAAGTAATGAATATGAATCCTAGCGTAAAATTACCAAATCAGAAATTTTAAGATAAAAACAGGAATACAATAGTGTGACTGGTCTAGACCGATTAAGGCAATCTTCCGCGAAGCCTTGAAGGACAGGCTTCCAAACTTTCCTTAACTAGATCAGAAAACTCAGCCCTAGTCCAAAACTCAATCGTACATCTTCCCTGGTACAAACAATAATGTTATTCCCCTATAATTCATAGTCTACTCAATCACCTTTACCCAAGAAAAAGGAAAAATACTACCCCTCAGTTATTCCTTCGTAACCTCTCCCTCACCCAGAGATACCTTACACACCTTAGTCAGTCACTCAATCAACCTGACCTTTAATCTTTATTGAATACCTTATTTATCTCTCTCGCCTTCTCCTACTCGCGTTATATCCTGTTATGTTCCCACACACACACACACACACACACACACACACACACACACACACATATATATTATATATATATATATATCTATACATATATATATATATATATATATATGTACATATACACATACATATATATGCACGTCTATATATGTGTATACAAACGTGTGCATATATACACATATATATGTATGTATGCGTATATATATATATATATATATATATATATATATCTATATATATATATATATATATATATGCGTGTGTGTAGAAATATCTTTGAGCACCTACACTCATTTCGAGAGCATGTGTATAAACTACAGGTGTGGGTGTGTGAGTGTGTGAGTGTCCCTGAAGCGGAGGAGGCGTTCATGTCCAATCGAAACCAATTAAACAAGAACCATTTAACCAACAGCTATGACTGTCTGACTGATTGATTGATTGACATCATACCGAAGGCGAACGATTTAATAGAAACGAGCGAAATGAACGGGAACTACTATATAAACTATTCTATAAATCAAAGGATCGCGTTCTTTGTTTGTTTGTCAATAGTAATTAATGAATGAAAGAATGAACGAGCGGTAAGCAGTAAATTGACATACATTCATACCTGCGTTTGTTTTATATATATATATATATATATATAATTATATTATATATATATATATATATATATATTAATGTTACAAATATAGATATATTATATATATATTAATTTATGTAATATATATATTATATATAATTATATATAATATATATTATAATACTAATTCTCATCCACCACTTCTACTACCACTACCAATGATAATGAATAACAACAATAATAATGGTGATAGTGGAAATAAGAGAATTGATATTAACAAAATATCATAAATAACAATAATCAATAATACATAACTAGGGAAATTGATGACGATTATGAGATGACATGAAAAACAATAGAAAGACAACAAAGCTAATAATAATAATAATAATAATAATAATAATAATAATAATAACATCCACAAAGAAAACTCATAATCAATAAAATGGGAAAGTAAATCTACAGTCCTCTCTCTGACTATATAACAACAAAATCAAACAGGCATACTACTGTGGATTTACTTTCCTAATAATAATAACAATAATATGTCCAGCATTATCCTACCTCCAAGGGTAACATAGGCGTGCGCATGCGCGTGATCGGTCCCGTATGTAGCTGCGCACTGGTATATGCCAGCATCTGCCGGATCCACTGGGGCAATATGCAGAGACTCACGAGGACGGATTCGAACTCGACCACCAGACCTGTATGAAGGAAAAGGAAATATCATCACTGATTCTCTCTCTCTCTCTCCTGTTTATTCATGATATGAAATTCTGTAATACTCAAATGTAGAACACAAACTTATTAGATGTATCTATATCAACGTGAATAAAGCTGAATAATTTTTCTTAAGCCCGTTCAAGTATATATATATATATATATATATATATATATATATATATATATATATATATATATATATATATATTTATATATACGTATACAGATCGAGATAAAAAGATAGATGGATTGATGGATAGACAGACAGACTCAGACCCATAAATAGAGAGAGAGAGAGAGAGAGAGAGAGAGAGAGAGAGAGAGAGAGAGAGAGAGAGAGAGAGAGAGAGAGAGTTTAGGCTATCAGAACGTTTGCCGAAAAATTTGTAATACATTTGATAAATCTAAGTAGATAAATGTTCCTGAAGTTTATCTATTTCTATGTAATACATTTAGAGAATTCTAAGTAAACAAATATTCCTGTAGTTTATTTATTTCTATGTAATAAACTTTCAGATCTCTTAGTAAAAAAATAAATAAATCCCTGTGGTTTATTCATTTGTATGTACTACATTCTGAGAGCTCTATGTAAATAAATATTCATGTGGTTTATTTATTTCTATCATTATAAAGCAATACACTCATATAGAACAACCAAGATAAGTTGTTAACTTGCTAATTGAGTAAAATGAAAAAAATAAAATAAAATAAAATATACAAAAACAAAATATTAGCCTGAAGTGGGAGAGGTAATTTAAACATATTTCCCCTTTAGTTTTTCATTTCAGGATTCTCTCTTCATTACCTGCGATTTTCGGTCTAAATTTTAGATTTCGGAGAAATTTAATTTGTGGATTTACTCGATCGCCAAGTAAATCCAATTTATAATCGTAAGGGATTAAGTGGATTTTATAATCGTACAGGATTTAGTCAGTGAATTCGATTTCGATTCAGAATTCATCTCTTTTTCATTTCATTTCCTTAACGAATTCTGCAAAAAGCATAATTCAAGGACGGAATATAAAACTGAGAAAACAATTCAGTGGAAAAATATAAAAACTTTTTCTTAGTTTGAAGCATCAACATTCAGACGGAAGCCAGAATTTTATGTGCATTTGAAATATGGAATAAAAAAGAACTGCATAAATCTTAATGTTTTATCACAGCGTAGAATTTCAAAAAATAAAACACGCAAACTCAAATTTTTTTCACGTGCATTTTTTCTTGTGATACGAAGCGAATACAAAGCAATATATAAAGAACTTATGAACAGGTAAGTACCTCTAAATGTATACGCTCATCAGTTTAAAGATATAAGGATAATATTTAAACTATGATACACACATACACACATACTAAATATGCATAACTGAATCACGAAAATTTGGAACGTGATGAATATATAGATAAAGGCAAAAGCCACTTTCCTTCTTGGCGTATGCCTTATATATATATATATATATATATATATAAATATATATATATATTATTATATATATATATATATATACATATATATATAAAATACATATGTGTACACATACACACAAACACACACACATACCTATATATATATATATATGTGTGTGTGTGTGTGTGTGTGTGTCTGTGTGTGTATGGGCATGTACATATATACATTATAAAGATGTGACATAAGCGCTTTCACCCCAAAACTAATCAGAGCCCCTGTAAACATAATGTTTTCTGCAAAGTCATTAAAACTTAAAAAGAAGAATAATCAAGAAACAAATGTCAAGGGAGGTAAGCGAGGATTAAACTCTGTTCATGATGCTGACTGAAATACACGAATTTTTATTCTCTACATTTCTTCAGTCTACTTTGCTCAATATGAGGCAATAGAAATATTGGTATGTAGGAACACAAATTAAATGTAGAAGTGAACTATAACAGAGATACTAACAATAATTCATTTATAAAGGAAAGAAACCCACTACTGTAAGTACTGTAAGGGTCTTTATCAAATCAATTGCAAGAGAATTATGCAAAAAAATCATTATACACTAAAAGAATGCACAGAAATTACAAAACAATTAAGTAAAAATTCGTCATAAACAAAAAGAATGCGTAGAAAAATTTATAATTACACCAAGGCATTGTAACCCGTAATTAACGAAAACATGAAATATAATATATAATTTGCATTTCTCAAAAAACTTGACGAAAAGCCTATATAGCAATTAAACTAGAAGAGAATACCTCTTAATTCTTTCAATTTAAAAAAGCTCAGGTCTTGGCCATCCCCATCATTATCACATCAACTCCCCCCCCCCACCCTGCCCCCCATTCAAATAAGATAAATTATAAAAAGAAAATAGAATGGAAACTTGGTAGAAGCCCAGCCCCACTTTCTCTCCTCCTTCCCCCACAACCCCCACTCTCTCTCTCTCTCTCTCTCCTCTCTCTCCCTCTATCTTTCTTCTCGTCTCCTCTCTCTCTCTCTCTCTCCTTCTCCTGAATGCAGCGTCTGATGAGGCATCCTTATGAAACTGGCAATTTCCCCCACGGGGGTGAAATAGCACTTAATTAGCGTCCCAGCACATGAACTGGACTGGGTATGACGCAATTCTGCAATCCTCGACTTGCCTTTTCATTTCTCCCACTCTGTTCTTTGGCTCAGAGCGGATTTTCTTCGGGAAAATGATCAAAAGATATATCAATAGAGTATTTTGAAACAGCAAAGGCATTACAGGGGATAAAGTTATGAAAGCGTTTTGGCCTTTTTTTTTTTTATTTATAATCTGGCTGCATGATTAATTTGCGACTGTAAAATATATAAGCTTAAAAGACAGGAAAGGAGACTTATTCAAACAAATTCCTCAGGCTTACTTGAACAATAAGAAGAACGTTTAAACAATACAGCACTGTATTATATATTATATATAATATATATAAGTCATATCGGTAATGTGATTCATATACATACATCGAGCTACAAATGTCCTTTAATATCTCTCACTCTACCTCGGAATTAATATATTTTCATATATGCTTACCGAAGGGGGAATTTTATTAGGCGATAATAGAATTGTCGGCACCCAGGCGCGAAATTAGGACACCATACAAATCCAGGAACGTCAGTGAAGCTTTTACCCACTCCACCACCGCAAGAGGCTATAAATTAATGCCGTCTCTCACCCTCAAATACCTTTATCGCTCAGGTATTCCCGTATTTGGAGCTAGCATTAACCCACCTTGACCTCGGTAGTGTTGTAGTGCTTATGACAGCACGTAGCCATTAATATAAGTCATATCACATTACCGTGATTCATATACATACATCGAGCTACAAATGTCCTTTAATATCTAACCCTCACTACCTCGGAATTTTAATTATATCATATGCTTAACCGAAGGGGAATTTATTAGGCGATAATAGAATTGGTCGGTACCCAGGCGCGAACCTAGGACACCATACAAATCCAGGAACGTCAGTGAAGGTTTTAACCCACTACCCAACACCGCAAGAGGCTATAAATGACGTTTCTGGATTTGTATGGTGTCTAGGTTCTATTATCGCCTAATAAAATTCCCTTCGGTTAAGCATATATGAAAATATATATTAATTCCGAGGTAGAGTGAATTAGATATTAAAGGACATTTGTAGCTCGATGTATATATACAACACACACACATATATAATATATATATATATATATATATACCACATTCATATTAAATATATATGTATGTATATGAAATATATAACATAGTATGTATATATGTATGTATTATATTATACATATATATTTGTATATAAAGTATACATATGCGCATACATACACGCACACACATATATTATATATATATACATAGTATATATATATATATATATATATATAATATATATATATAAACTTCCTCCATCTAAAAAAGGAAAGTTGAACACAGCATTCTCTTCTTGTAATAACAGCTCTCCAGTTCCACGGCGAACAGGAACTAATCACCTCCCTTGCTTGCCTCTGCTAATGAGGGACATCTAGCATACCGGTTAATTACTACTGTTTGTGCACATCACTAAGCATAAATGCCAGCTTAGGACTCAATTTTGGATTTCAGCTAGAGACTGGCAAGAATAACTTGAAAATAAGTTTTTTTTTCAAGTAACCTTCGGTTTATGTATATTTGTGTGCATTAGAAGCCGGGATGTAAATTCCATAATATAAATATGTAGGTAAATGCACGCACATTATATTATATATGAAAATACATATTCATTCAATTATGTTCACTCTCCTCTTATACGATGATAATCCTCCATGTTTTTTACAGTCGTTTTTCCGATGGCGCTGTTAACCCTTTCTCTACCGCCACAGTTGTCCGACCATCAAGCACCCAATTTACAGCTTAAAAAAAATTAATAAAATAATTAATAAAACGGGCACAAAGTCTTTCCCCCGTGTAATCGATCACGCCTCGTTCGGCGGAAACATGAAGCATACGTATATAACCATTTAACGAGTGGAATGTCATAAAAATAAAATAATCACAAACTTATCCCTCTACACATTGTGAAGGTCATCAAATAGCTATATACAGTGAAGGTCATCAAATAGCTATATACACTGTATTGGTATTGCAAAAAAAATCGTAGAAGAAAATTGCTAGTCTTGCAATTCTGAATCGTGTGTACGTAACGATAAAGATAAGAGATGTATGGCATTTTAGTCGTCTAAGGAGACAAAACGGGATGTTAAAGCTATTAGTGAGGTAAAAGGGAAAGAGCAGAGTGTGCGGGAATGAGAAGAACAAAGCGTGATTGCGTCTGGGGCAGCTGAATGGTGCAGAGCTGGGAAAGGAGAATAGTACTTCTAGAGTCGGGAATACTCTACGGATCTCAAAGGGCACACATCTAGTTCGAAGACTGTATGGATAAGGTTGAGTGTTAGAAAAAAAAACGTAATAGGAAGGAATAGGGTCCAGGTATGGTATAAAAAGAAATTAACAATGTTTTTGTGATTATCCAAATTTGAACCTGGTCCGGGTTGGAGAACATGAAAGGGTGGGGCTGCTAGATGACTTAAATGCATGGTCAGGTAGCAGGGAAACATGTTGTTGGTAAGTACAGTTCCTGGAACGAATGCGACTTAGGGAGCCTTGTGGAAATATAAGGACATTTGGGAAAGAGGTTATTTGTGAGGAAAATAGTCTTCCCGATTATTTCATGGACATAATTGTATGTAAGAGCATGATGTTGGACGAACTGATGCAAGAGCAAGATGGTGGAAGTAAAGGTAAGAAGATTAGCTGGAGGTAATTTTAATTATGATTTGGCTAAAGTAAAAGTTAAGAAAGAATAATATAAAAAAGGGACTTGATAAGTGGGATGTAAAATATTATAAAAGCTGAAATTACTGCAAAGGTATGTGGCACAGAAATAGTTTGGTTCACTAAAAGTATGTTGTTTCCATGGCTGTTTCATATCTTCTTGGCTTATTTGTATGCAGATGTAAAGTTTGCGATAAGAACATGATCAGTGAAAAATAATGGAATGGCTGATGTTAGCACGTATAATACAATAATGAGCGGGACACTGAAAAGAAATGGCAGAAACTTGTGACTTTTAAAGTGGTTGTAAGAAGAAAATGTTGAAAGTAAAAGTAAGCAAAGAACGGGTTGAGTGTAAATGGAAACTAGGATGCTGAAGCAATGAATGTTAATCTTCTTCTCAGCTGGTTCCCATTTTTATATGGGGTCGCCGTTTCGGATGAGCAGTTTCCATCTACTTCTATCCTGCGCTTCTGCCTCATCATGCCTTCTCATGTAAGTCAATGAATGTTAATCCGCAAGGGAAAAAAAGGATTCATAGAGTTAGTCGGAAGTATATACAATAAATGATGGTAGATTGAAAGAAGATCTAGTTCACAGAAGTGATGACTGGAAAGAGCCTTGAAGTGTCTATGAAGGTGAAGTTGAGGATGTGTAAAGAAAATGTTGAGGCACCTCTCCTCCGTGACAGCGAAGTACGAACGTTGAATGCAAGTGAAAGGAATAATGTTGAAGCTATGAGATGAATTATTGGTTGCATGGTAAACACGGTGTAAAATAAATTTTAAAAATATGAGAATTACGGAAATATATAAGATGTAAAAAGGGATAGTTTATTTGAAAGATAGATCAGCGTCTTGAGATGGTGTTGTCCGTGTGGAAAGAATGGAAGACGTTAGCTTAAAGAAAAGTATATAATCCAAAAGCGTTAAGAGCGGAGGCGAAGAAGACCTGGATAGATGGAGTAATTAATATACAGGAAAGGTATGATCTTATTCTCCAAGAAGCAGGCGAGTGTATGCAATATCTCACTGTGTACGGGTTCTACGTGCTGCTGATGAGCACTATGTATATAGAGCTTAGTGTTCATTCACACACACACACACACAGATATATATATATATATATCTATATATATACTATATATATATATATATACATGCACACACAATCAAAAATCTCTTCTACTTCGTTCGTAAATACCAACGACCACTGACCAAGAGTAACTTCCCTGAGCCGCAAGCAAGCAGCTATTAAAATTTGCAGCAATAAAGAACTGGGTATTGGTTTTGGTTTATTCCTGCCACCAAAAACCAAACTCTTTCTCATACATATTCGGGGAAAAAACGACAGTACTAAAAATAAAAACAAATGGAGGATTTGCCTTAATACACAATTAAACAGTATCGGAGATTGAGAGAATATAAAAATCGTTTTCATCTCCGGGTACAACCCATTTTACATCAAACTGAATTGATAGAGGATCACAGGTCGGTACTCCACTAAAAGAAATGAAGGAGAGAGAAGAGAGAGAGAGAGAGAGAGAGCGAGAGAGAGAGAAGAGAGAAAGGGGGGAAAAGAAGAGAGAGAGAGAGAGAGAGAGAGAATTTAATTTCGCAGTAACACCGATGTTGCTAATAAAACAGAAATATCATTTTTATATCTGGTCAGTAATTGCATAGATATCCAACCTTCATTTCTCCTTAAAATACAACAACAGCCATAACCCTACTTAGACGAGGAACTGCTAAACCGCACACTGAGCTGAAACAGTAATCAAAACCAGACGAAAACATTTGTCATAGAAACACGACAGCAAAGTTTAAGAAAACCAGTTACATGCTGCTGGGATCTTAGCGCGGAGACACGAGTCTCCTTTTATAAGATAAGCGATAACATCAGAATATGATTAACTTGGGCTGAAATAAAGATAGGCCATAACTGTCAGACATCTTGAGGAAGTAAATGCCATTATAATTGTTCCCTATTTGGACCCTCGTTTTCACAAGCCTTGTGTCAAAAAATGTTTATGCATATATGGTGTAATTGAAGTTTCTGTGTGTGTGTGTGTAAACATGCCTTTTCCTGCCTTACCTCAGAATTTGCCCGTCTTTATACCAAGTCACTGTGTCGACAGGGTGCCCAGATACGTGACATCTCAGTTCAAGGCGGCCCCCGGCATCAACCTGCTTTTCGCGCGGAGTAACCTGCAAAAAAACAAGACATTCTTATGATTAATCTTATCAAAAATATTTTAAATACTTATAAATACTTTTCACAATGCTTCCCAACCGACATTTTACCACTACACACACACACACACAAATTATATATATATATATATATATATATATATATATATATATATATATATATATATATATATTTGGCATTATGCCAAGCGCTGGGGCAACTAAGGCCATTCAGCGCTGACACGGAAATTGGCAGTGAAAGGTTTGAAAGGTTTTACAGGAGGAAAACCTAGCAGTTGCACTACAAAACAACTGTTAGGAGAGCGTGGACAGTAAGATGGAAGAATGAGAATATAAACAGATGTACAGTAAAAGGAGTGACAGTAGTTGTAGCTAGGGGCCGAAGGGACGCTGCAAAGAACCTAAAGTAATGCCTACATTGTACCGAATGAGGTACACTGACGGCACTACCCTTCTACAGGGACTATACTTTATAATCTTAAGTGAATGACCATCATACACAAGTCTCCTTTATCTTTATGCTTACGAGTATTAAGTAATGTCAAATAAATTTAAACAGAACTGGGTTCTATATCTATAGTCATGAAAATGCAGAAGCAAGGTAAACCTCATTTATCCAAATACTACTCACAAAAGTGTTTTCGTATAAATTTTGGATAGCAACACACTACAAAGATACGAGAGAGAGAGAGAGAGAGAGAGAGAGAGAGAGAGAGAGAGAGAGAGAGAAATAATCTTCATATCTAACCTGCACGGAAAGTGGAAGGGTGACCAGCAGGTGAGCCGAGAACCTGGTCTCCCCGACGGTGTTGTTGGCGACGCAGGTGTACTCTCCGGAGTCGTCGTAGACGACGCTCCCGAGGACCAGTGATCCTCCCACGTTCCAAATGCCTCCTCCGCTGTTGCTGGCGCTCAGCACTGTCGACCCCCGGTACCATCTGTAGGTCGGGAGGGAGATAGGTTGAGGCAATGGTTATATCATGTGCTCACTCAGAGGGAATGAGGAAATAAAAGATAAGGGACATAAACTGAGATAAGCATCAAAAGAGAACAATATTAGCAATAACAAGGAAAATAAAATGTAATGTGAAAACGGAGAGGGTAGAGAGGGAAATAAAATTAAGAAAAGAATGATAAAATGTATAAAAAACGCAACAGACTAAAAAACAAACAAAGAATTAAGAAGTAATAAAGAATATACATAAAAATAACAAATAAAAAAAGATTTAAGAAGTAATATACATAAAAAAATAACAAATAAAAAAACAGATTTAATAAGTAAAAGAAGCTCATGACCACATTGCTTACTCACCTAAGTCAGCCTCTTAAAAGACTTTTTATACACAATATTCCCTTGAAAAACCTTGGGGTGATGTTTTGACCCACAAAAAAACAAAAAAACCTGAAAGCATACCATATGCATATGCATGCATATAAATAAACCGTACCCGTTGTTCTGGAGACGGAAATTTATATTTTTTTTAACCATTCCCATGTGAACCTTTTTCTGGGCCAGTATTGTGGTCCATTTTGGCCCCAAAATCTATCCTATATATCAAATGTGTAAGTTTTGTGATTTTTCTTAAGGAATTCTAGAAGCAAGGGATTTTCAATACCACCACCACCCTAGCTCCAAAACTAATTAATTATCTTCCCAGGGAAAGGGTCTGTAGCCACTAATTTGAACAAACTTGAATCCCCGTAACCATACAAATCTGATAGAGCGGTTCTACAAACTGCAAATTAGAAAAGTTTCCGCCAAACAGATCGACAAGCTTTGATCAGAAATGCTCACTTAAACTTTCAGATCAGGTGAGTTTGGAAAAATAACAAAAGATAAAAGTACACATTGAAATTCTGAAGAAAAAAAATTAAAAAAAGAAGAAAAATACAGAGAGAGAGAGAGAGAGAGAGAGAGAGAGAGAGAGAGAGAGAGAGAGAGAGAGAGAGAGAGAGAGAGAAAAGATACTATTATAGTATTGATAAACGGGAAAGAAAGAAAACAAATTAATTAAAAAAATGGAAAAACACTGCGGAAAAAAATAGCGATATCTAAAACACAAAAGTAAACAAAATAAAGAAAATTACAGAACAATGCAGACAGCAGATGCGGAGGTCAGTAAATAAACAACACATGAAAAAACTTAATTGGTGCTTAACTACCTGCAATATGCTTGCAAGATAACAAAGCTGCACACGACGCAGAAAGGAAACCCCGAGGACAGAAAGAGGGAAGGGAAAGAACAGAAGAATAACGAGAGGAACAGTAAGAGCATAATGAACAGCAGAGGATAAGGGCAGAAAGAAAAACCACACAAGAAAGTTAGAGAGAGACAAGGGAAGAGAAACATGAATAAGAAACTGGAGGAACATGAGACCAAAATTTTGAGGAAGAAGAAAAATATAACGAAACAGAAGCAGCAGTTTGGAAGACCAAGACAGGAAGAGAACAAGTAATTATAAAAGAAGAGGGGGGAACTGAAAAATGAGAAATATCAAGAAGCCAGAAGGTAAAAGCAAAAATAACAGAAGAAACTGTTTGGTTAGATTAGACCACCGACGAAAGAAGCAGTAGTAAAAAAAAAAAAAAAAAAAAAAGAGAGAGAGAGAGAGAGAAGACCATGAAAGGAAAAGAAGGAAAGAATGGAAATGCAGGATGTGCAAAAGAAGAAGGAATAGAGGAAAAGACGAAAAAACAAAAAAGAAACGGTGTCGGGAGGAAGGGAAGGAGAGATCAAATAATTAAATTGGAGTGTGTGTGTGTGTGTGTGTGTGTGTGTGATATGAGGAGATGATAAAAGAAAAGATATATATATATATATATATATATATATATATATATATATATATATATATATATATATATATATATAGGATGTCTAAGAAATAAGCAAGGGATGAAGAAGAGGGATAAGCAAATAGAAAGAGGAGGAACATTACGAAAAATAAGAAAAGAAGAAACAATATGAGGCACACTAAAAGGAAGGATAGGTTCACTTAAAGTCCCTCGCCTATAGAATTGTCTGGCAGAATAGAAGAAAGCGAGGAACAGAATGAGCATAAAGGCAAGGGAAAATAAAGTATAGAATAAAACTAGAAAAACTGAAGGTGAAGAAAAACTAAGACAAAAAGAAGAAGACGAAGAAGAAGAAGAGATGGCAAATGAAAATAACGTGAAGAATAAAACAAGAAAAATTACAGAAGAAGAAACTAAGACAAAGAGAATTATCAAGCATTTGAAGAAGAAGAAGAAGAAGAAGAAGAAGAAGAGCCTAGGAGAAGGGAACAAAGTGAGGAAGTGTAAGAGGAGAGGCACCTCAGGGAGATAACATTTGCTCATCAATATGCAAAGGCGTCGATGCCTAAACTTCTGATGAACATAATCCTTTGGTCGCCCCGAAATGAAATCATTAGCGAGGCATTACCGGCAGGCCATGGATTTGCACCGATGAATTTCGCCTCCCTTCTAAACTTTCACCGTTAAATAATTCCAGGCAGCGGTTTTCCATCACTAAAAGTCCTCTCCTTTCAAATTTTAACCGGCATATGTTTTAGATTTATGGATTTGAACAATTAAAAATTATTAAACTTATTAAAATTTGTCACTGAGTTTTTTCGCCTTTCATTATTTTCAGAGCATAGATTTGCACCATTTCATATCTAAATATTTTTGCCTTTTAAATAAATGAATTTTTAAAGGGTTCCAAGTAAACATCACCATCCTTGAATATTTTCACCTCCAAGTAAGATAAACGTTTAAAAGTCATATTTTGCAATGACTTAAGGCAGAAAATATTACATAAAAATCTTTGAACGACTCTTTATACGTTAAACAGCGAAACAATACCAGTTCACTTTTCAACATGTTAATTTACATTTTCTTTTCTAGTAACTGATCTCTTCTTTCTGTATATCCTCTTACCTTCGGTTACATCTTTCAAAAGAACACTATATTCTTTGGAAGCTTGAATTTAAAGTCAATGGCTCATGTGGGATAGTTCCGTTTGAATAATAATAATAATAATAATAATAATAATAATAATAATAATAATAATAATAATAATGTTAAATGTAAATAAGTACGCCAAAGTCTAGAGACAACAGCAAACCAAATAATAATAATAATAATAATAATAATAATAATAATAATAATAATAATAATAATAATAATAATAATAATAATAATAATAATAATAAAAACACCGACGAAGTAACAGAGGACGGAATGGGTAGAACAGATTAGACAATGGATGGAGCCAGATACAGAGAGAACAAAGATCCCCTCCATGAAAGCCTACAACACCAAGAAATTAAGGGAGAAAACAAGTGAGGTCAATGAAATAATGGGCATAATACACACCACCAGTATCACAGAAACAAATAACTTGGTATATGCAGGAGCAAGATTAGTAGCAGAACTGATGGGGATTCGAACACCAACACCACCAGCACAACCAACCCAACAGAAACCAAAACAGCAACCTCCTTGGAAAAGGCGCCTGCAAAAGCAAATCATGGTGATGAGATCTGACTTGAGTAAACTGAAAGAGATGGCGGAAAAAAGGCTAAGAAGCAAGAAAACAAGGGAGGAACTCAACGAGAAATACAAATTACAAGAGAGGGGACTAAACAACACAATAGAAGATGTAAAACAGAGGCTTAAGGCCAAAGCACATAAGATCCAACGGTACATGAACAGGAATAAGGGATACCAACAGAACAAACTATTCGGAACCAACCAGAAAAGACTATACAGCCAACTAAGAGGGGAAGACAACCACCCAGAAATTCCTGAAGCCGAACCAAGTAAGAGACTCTGGGAAAACATATGGAGTAATCCGGTATCACACAACAAACATGCAACATGGCTCCAGGAAGTCAAGGAAGAAGAAACAGGGAGAATAAAACAAAGATTCACAGAGATCACGACAGACACAGTCAGACACAACTAAAGAAATGCCAAACTGGAAAGCCCCAGGTCCGATGAAGTCCATGGATACTGGCTCAAAAACTTCAAGGCCCTACACCCACGAATAGCAGAACAACTCCAGCATTGTATCTCAAATCACCATGCACCCAAATGGATGACCACAGGAAGAACATCCTTAGTACAAAAAGACAAGAGTAACTACAGGCCTATCACCTGCCTACCGATAATGTGGAAGTTACTAACAGGTATCATCAGTGAAAGGCTATACAATTACCTAGAGGAGACAAACACCATCCACCCCCACCAACAGAAAGGCTGCAGAAGGAAGTGTAGGGGCACAAAAGACCAGCTCCTCATAGACAAAATGGTAATGAAGAACAGTAGGAGAAGGAAAACCAACCTAAGCATGGCATGGATAGACTATAAGAAAGCCTTCGACATGATACCACACACATGGCTAATAGAATGCCTGAAAATATATGGGGCAGAGGAAAACACCATCAGCTTCCTCAAAAATACAATGCGCAACTGGAATACAATACTTACAAGCTCTGGAATAAGACTAGCAGAGGTTAATATCAGGAGAGGGATCTTCCAGGGCGACTCACTGTCCCCACTACTCTTCGTAGTAGCCATGATTCCCATGACAAAAGTACTACAGAAGATGGATGCCGGGTACCAACTCAAGAAAAGAGGCAACAAAATCAACCATCTGATGTTCATGGACGACATCAAGCTGTATGGTAAGAGCATCAAGGAAATAGATACCCTAATCCAGACTGTAAGGATTGTATCTGGGGACATCCGGATGGAGTTTGGAATAGAAAGATGCGCCTTAGTCAACATACAAAAAGGCAAAGTAACGAGAACTGAAGGGATAAAGCTACCAGATGGGAGCAACATCAAACACATAGATGAGACAGGATACAAATACCTGGGAATAATGGAAGGAGGGGATATAAAACACCAAGAGATGAAGGACACGATCAGGAAAGAATATATGCAGAGACTCAAGGCGATACTCAAGTCAAAACTCAATGGAGGAAATATGATAAAAGCCATAAACACATGGGCAGTGCCAGTAATCAGATACAGCGCGGAATAGTGGAATGGACGAAGGCAGAACTCCGCAGCATAGATCAGAAAACCAGGAAACATATGACAATACACAAAGCACTACACCCAAGAGCAAATACGGACAGACTACATAACACGAAAGGAAGGAGGCAGAGGACTACTAAGTATAGAGGACTGCGTCAACATCGAGAACAGAGCACTGGGGCAATATCTGAAAACCAGAGAAGACGAGTGGCTAAAGAGTGCATGGGAAGAAGGACTAATAAAAGTAGACGAAGACCCAGAAATATACAGAGACAGGAGAATGACAGACAGAACAGAGGACTGGCACAACAAACCAATGCACGGACAATACATGAGACAGACTAAAGAACTAGCCAGCGATGACACATGGCAATGGCTACAGAGGGGAGAGCTAAAGAAGGAAACTGAAGGAATGATAACAGCGGCACAAGATCAGGCCCTAAGA
>NC_087208.1:26730921-26763421 GCF_015104395.2 Macrobrachium nipponense
CGAGATGGCAGTCCAAGACCACACCGATCACGCACTGAGGCGCTCTTTGTCTTTTATCCTACCGACACGCTTACTCTCAAATAAAAACTGACACTCGAAAATAAAACCATAAGGCATAAGAATGCCGGCTTTGATTTCTTGGCCATAAAGCAAAGATATCGAACAAAATGTCCATAATGAATGAGATTAGTATTTTCATTGCTGACATAACTGAATAATGAGGTCGAAGGGATAGCAATGAAGAATAAGCATCATTGCTTTTATAGGAGGCATTTCACGCCTACCACGACGTTCTTGCCGAGGGGGAGCACAGTTTAAATTCCTTTATTACTGTAGTACCCAGAAACGGACTCTTTTCATAGCAAGACGAATAGTGAGTAGATGCACATAAGCATTAAGATTTGAAATTCTTGTTTTGTTTTTTGTAAAGATCCTGAATGATTTGATAAAAAGAAAGAACATCCCAGTTCATCCGTTATCCGACATCCAAACAAAACACCAACATTTCAGTTTGATTCCAGTGAAAAGAACAAAGCCCTTTTATCACCAGAAGCCTCCAATGAATAAAGAAGGGAAGCAACTCATAGGAAAAAAAAAAAGGAAAAAACGAGCAGACGACCTCGGTGCCCCGTAACTGGTAATAAATCCACTATTATCGTAATAAAACAGTCGACGGAGAGCCTTCTCAAGACCAGCCGTCAGCGTAATTAGACTCATTTTTTACGGTCGGCATTTCCCAGTCCAGAGGACCACCTAAAACCAACTTAATGCGGCCATCTCCTCCCATCATCAAGTCTATGGGTTTCCACGGAGGCCCACCCCTCCCCCCGGCCCCTCAACAACACAATCCAGCCACCCTACACCACCGTCCCCAAAGTGTCCCCTTTGCACAACAATGGAACTTGATTAGAGGAAACACTACAGGGGCAAGCTTTAATTCCGAGCGGGTGAATGGAAGGGACGGATCAATAGTAAGAGGCTATATATATATATATATATATATATATATATATAATATATATATATATATATATATATATATATATATATATTTACAAACATACACATGCACACACACACTATATATATATATCTATATATAGGATATATATATATATATATATATATATATAGATAGATAGATAAATAGATGAGAGAGGAGCCAGCCCATATGTGTAAAAGAGAAAGGCTAGAGCAGAGACAAGAGAAGTCCCGGCAAATACTGATGAAAATGTGAAAATTACCAGTTTATTATAGTTTAGCAAATCGCTGCCAAAAAGGTATTCCATTTCAAAAGAAATTCCTGGTTTGTTATACTGTTATCTACGTTTTTCTTATACTGTGGTGAGAGATGGCTTACATTTTTGGCTGTACTGAGAAAAATTAAAAATACTTCAATGTAACTTAACTGGAGATGACTACCAATTCAACATATGGTAAAGTAAACCTACAAATAACTTATTGAAATAATTCAATCTAGTATTATAGGACACGCCAAATGCGTCAGCAGATTATTAAAAAACTAATAATAATAAACGAGAACTCAACATAATTATTAATTTGGTGAAGACTAACAGTTTAGAATATCGTTCAGTTAAATTACAATTAACATTACTGAATGCTTACGTGAACCTACCCCTGAGACTGCCAAGCATTGTTTACAGCTGTGTAGTGAAAATGTAAAATGACTTTGAATGTGATGATTAAGTTGGTAAAGGCTAACACTTTAGGAGAGTGTTCAAGAAAATTACAAAAATATTACTGAATAGCTTAGGAGAACCTATTCCTGAAACTGCCAAAAATTTTTTAACATTAAGTGAAAACTTAAAATGACTTTCAATGTAATGATTAAGTTGGTGAAGGCTGCCAGATTAGAGGGGTATTCCTGAAAATTACAAGTGATATTATTGAATAGCTTATGAACCAAACCTTAAGACTGCAAAAAATTGTTAGCAGTTGCTTAGGAAAAATGTAAAATAACTCTGAATGTAATGATTAAGTTGTTGAAAACGAATAGTTTAGAAGATTGTTCAATAAAATTCCAACTAATATTACAGAATAGAGCATGTGAACCTAGCCCCGAGACTGCAAAAAAAAAATCTTTAACAGTTAAATTAGAATTTCATATGAATGACTTACGTGTATCTTGGTGGCGGGTGACCCTGGGCAACGCAGGGCAGAGTGACCCTACTGCCTGCCTGGACGACCACACGACCAATTCGCTCGTTGATGCGAGGTGGAACTGAGCCCTGGGCTTCTGCAATGAGGGGGGAAAATAATGATGGTTAGTATGAGTAGTCAATATGATGATAAAGTATGAAAATAGTTTGTATATATACCTTATATATATATATATATATATACATCTGCGTATGTATATATATATGTATATATATATATATATATATATATATATATATATATATATGTATATATATATATTCATTTCTAGGAAAATATATATACATATATACACACACATATATATATATATATATATATATATATATATATATATATATATATATATATACACATAAATATATTCTATATGTATACATAAAATTATAAATAATTTCCAATTTAATTGGAAATGCATATATAAGACTACTGTGTTAATATAACTATATATATATATATATATATTTATATATATATATATTATATATCTATATATATAGATATATATATATATATATATATATATATATCATATATATATCTATATATATATATATAATTATATATATATATAGATATATATATACATAAATATATATATATATATAGATATATATATATACTTGATTCACATGAGTATCGAACGCAGATCTCTCGAATGAAAGGCTAGGGTGCGTCAATTGATCCATACAGGTTAAGAAAGAGGTTGCATCTAAAGTACTTTTGTACCTGAGATATTTCCTGGGCAGGCTACCGCCCAACATATCAGCGAATTTAACCCAACTTCCCGATCCACTAGTGAGTCAATTGGTAGCACATCATTCGAATGACCATTTCGGCGTGAGCATAATGGAACTCTGAATATATATAAGCACGCGTTTCACAGAAATAAATTTTGACTCACATCGGGATTGAACCCGGTCCCTCAAATATAATAAAATATAATATAATAATATAAATATAATATAATATATATATATATATATCATATATATATATATATATATATATATATAAAAACATGTATACACATATTACATAAAGCAAACTAAAATACGCAATACTCGAATATAGAATACAAAAAAAGTTATTTATTTTTTCCAGATAAATTTATAATAGCTAGATAATCCCCTACGATCTGCACAATAAAAAAGTAAAAAAAAAAAATGTTCGGGTGGGCAATAAATATTCAAGGGAATCCCTTACATAAATAATTTAGCAGAGAATTCTCCTGCTTGTGTAAACATAAACAACAAATTGTAGAGCATGAATTTCAATATGAGGAAGATTCAAACTACATACACAAACAGACAAACACACACACACAGTATATATATATATATATATATATATATATATATATATATATATACACATGCAAGTTAATATATATATATATAATATATATATATATATCTATATATATATATATATATATATATGTGTGTGTGTGTGTGTGTGTGTGTGTGTGTGTGTATACACACATACACACTTAAATCTATTTATATAGTGGATACGACCTTCTCTTCTTATCATCCTCAAGAATTTCACTGCGCTTCTATTTACTTATGCAAGGAATCATGTAACAAGTAGTTAGCTGACTGCAGTGGGTCGCACCCACGGTAGACAAACTATCACCCTCATCCCTAAAGAAGATTTCGGACACTGGAAGCCAACTCCACTCAAGAATAATCAAGAGGAAAACTCAAGGGAATCTAAAACAGAGCTATCTTTCGGTGGTCTCGGTAGGAAACGTTAACTACGGCCAGGTGGTGCCCTGGCCTGTATCGTTGCCAGACGCACTATTATGGCTAACTTTAACCTGAAATAATATAAAAATTATTGAGCCTAGACGGCTGTACATTTGTATATTTGATGACTGGAGGGTGGATGATCAACAAACCAATTTGCAGCCCTCTAGCCTCAGTAGTTTTTAAGATCTGAGGGCGGACAGAACATGTGTGACGGGACAGACAAACCCATCTGAATAGCCTTCTCTTCAGAAAACTAGAACTGCGTAGTTGAAATATATATGTTTTATGTATATATTTGAATATATATATGCACATGGCCTGCCAATCGTAACATCGTTACTCGTCATTTCGGCACAATTCATCAACGGGTGCCAAACATGTTCATAAAATGGCATAGTTGTTTGCAGACAGGCAAAATGACCGACGACAAAACAAATTAAAGTCATTCATTTTAAAAGCATTCCGCTGCTCTCTCTCTCTCTCTCTCTCTCTCTCTCTCTCTCGCCTATGAATTGGACTGTCAGAGCGCACAACACGTAAACGCAATACGCCGGATTTATAAACAGCTCTGGCGCTGTCATGTAATTTATTAATGACAGGCAGACGAGAAACTAATTATTCACAAAAAGTAATTGGAGCCGTACGCAATTACCATCTTTTGAAACGACAGCGCCCGTAATTGTATATGCTAATCAGCGCTGCAGCTCGTCACTACGGAATCTGACATTCAGCGTAACGTAACGAACTTATGGGCAGCTCGTCCGTTCGCCCATGGAAAGCACTCGTCGCTTGATTTCCAGTTATGGGAACATTTCTCTTTTTATTCCGTCATGTATTCTGACAGTCGGTTTGGTACACTGACCGACGCTTTCTTCATGGTAACATAGGTAACTGTCAGTTGGTAAATCATCTTGAAATTTTGTCATTGGTGGCAATATTAAATTGACAGTCAAGAAACTGCCTTACATTCAGCTAAATCATGGTTTTATATTCAGTTTGAATTTGAATACGAAATTTAGCCCAAAGGCCAAGCACTGGGACCTAATGAGGTCATTCAGCGATGAGAGGAAAATTGAGAGTAAAGGCGGTTTAACATACGGGAAATCTCGCAGTTGCACTATGAATCAATTGTTGGGAGAGGATGGAAAGTTAGAAGGAAGAGATAGAAAACGAATGGAGGTAAAGTAAAAGGGATGAAAGGGGTTGCAGCCAGGAACCGAAGAGACGCTGCAAAGAACCTTCAGTAATGCCTACAGTGCACAGCGTGAGGTGCATTGATTGAACTATTTCCCACCCTCCTTCCATCCCCGAAGCTTTGCCAATTGTTTTTGTAAAATCTGAGTCTTTTGACGACTTTAATACAAAATACTTAGTTGCTAGTTCTTATGACGCTAAAAATTTCTTGTAGTTGGTATATTATGACGTCACTTACGTCCCGTCATACATTTATTTGCCTTTTAATAGAACCCTGAGCTCCACTATTAGTAATATTAAAATGACAGAATGGAAACGCTCCGTTACTTTAATCATAATTTGTCAGCTGTCTGTCTGTAAAATTTGAAACCTTTATATTTCTATCTGAACCTCATATTTCACTTTGAAATTAAAATGTCAGAAATGATCAGATCAGACTGTGCAATATACTTCCGTCACACGGTGAATGTACTGTTTAAACTTTTATTTAGATGATAGTAAGAGCGTTTTTTTTTTTTTGTTTTTTTTTTTTTTCATCTCGCCCACAGCCCTTTGGCATTTCCCGTAGAACATATATTAATAACAATAATAATAATGATGGAAGAATACTATCAGTTGTTAGGGCGAATATCTTAAAGCAATACAGGAAATTAAAATTTGTCATTAGGGACTTAATAGATGGAAAAACATGTTTTTTAGTGATCAGTGTAGTAAATACGACTGGAAGGTAACCTGGATGTTTTTGCTAACCCTACAGTTCAGTTCAAAATGGAAATTGTCAGCAATCGGTATAAGCTCGCGTTTAATTTTAAATTGAGGTATATACTGTACAAGCGGGATATTAGGGGGATAAATATCTTTGTGTTGACGCATTGTATCAGTTAGCAATAACGTCCCGGTTCGAATACCTCCCATTTTCTTTAAAACCCACTTTCTTTGTTAGTCACGGCTCCCCTCTACTCCGTTTTCTTTCCCGTAAATTTCAGCCTGTTGAACTTACGGAGCATCACTTCAGGAAGGCAGAAATGTTTCCTCGTTTTTATCTATTAAACGCTCTGGCATTCATACTTTACCTCTAATCTTATTCTAACAAAACTCAAGACGTATACATTTCCTCATAGCTGTGGCTAATTCCTGTTACCGTTTTCAATGACTTGGTAAATCACAGTTTATAATATTTATTCATTAACTGTTATTTTCATTACAGTACTTAGAAGTCTTAGATTACCCAAATATACTTTTTCACATTAACAATAATAATAATAATAATAATAATAATAATAATAATAATAATAATAATAATAAGAAGAAGAAGAAGAAG
This sequence comes from Macrobrachium nipponense, assembly GCF_015104395.2. Taxonomy (NCBI): domain Eukaryota; kingdom Metazoa; phylum Arthropoda; class Malacostraca; order Decapoda; family Palaemonidae; genus Macrobrachium; species Macrobrachium nipponense. The sequence continues at coordinate 26,737,372 of NC_087208.1, forward strand.
AACAACAACAACAACAACAACAACAACAAGCAGAAGAAGAACCAGCAATGACGAGGATGACATCGAAGTCACCCTCTACAAGCTAACTAAATATATATATATATATATATATATATATATATATATATATATATATATATATATATATATCATATAATATATATATATATATATATATATTATTATATATATATGATATATATATGTATATATTTATGGATATATATATTATATAATATACATACATGATTTTATGATTTTGTATTATCAATATTTAAATGAGTAGATATACTTTATGAATGAGGGAACACACTCCTCCGACGACTATCTGGAAAAGCATTTCTCGCCTCTATTTCCCTGGAAACTTCGACGGCGCCTTTTATCGAGGCAGTTCTTTGTCTGTCTCCCTACTTCCCCTCTTTCGTCTTGTTTCCTCCTCTTGTCTTGCGCTTTGCCGCATTTCCCCTCATTGTCTCATTTCTAATTTTCGTCTGTTGCCCCTTCCACCTGCCATTTCCCCTTTTTCCCCTTCCTCCACATCCTGTAGACATCCTTCTCTTCTTTTTCTCCTCTCTGTTTCTCCTTTATCTTGCCGTCGTTTTTTTTTTAATCATTCCATTCATCATTCTTATCTCCGCGTTCGTTTCATTAATCAAATCGATCTTCTCTCTCTCTCTCTCTCTCTCTCTCTCTCTCTCTCTCTCTCTCTATATATATATATATATATATATATATATATATATATATATATATAAATACACGTATACATTTCACTCTCACAGTCTTACGTCTGACTCTCTCTCTCTCTCTCTCTCTCTCTCTCTCTCTCTCTCTCTCTCTCTCCCCACATCATCTCCGCCAGTTCTTATTTCGCGTTACATTCTTCACTTTCCCCTTTTCATGCTTTCGCTCTCTCTCGTTCGCTCTGATCCATTTAATTTTGTTCCCGACCCTAATTCCTATTCAGCTATTGTTCCATTTAGGGGATTCCAAGTAGGAATATATTCTCTCTCTCTCTCTCTCTCTCTCTCTCTCTCTTCATTTGCGAGGTCCTTTTTGCTTATTTTTTGTCAGTTAAGATCTGACTTTCACACTTTCTCCTCTTTCTCGGAAACGATGCGTATCTCAGAATGTATGAGTTCTGGTATGAATAAATGGATATGCATATATACTGAGTCCTGGTATGAATACACGGATATGCATACATACAAACATGTATGCAATTGAAATTATGTATACTCATGTAAATGTACATTTTCCCAGACATTACAATTATACATGGTTAAACTATGTTACGCATGCGAGCACACACATGCATATGTTTTGTTTGTATGGTGTTTTTACGTTGCATGGAACCAGTGGTTATTCAGCAACGGGACCGACGGCTTTACGTGACTTCCGAACCACGTCAAGAGTGAACTTCTATCACCAGAAATACACATCTCTCACTCCTCAATGGAATGGCCAAGAATCGAACCAGAGACCACCGAGGTGAGAAGCAAACACCAAGTCAACCACGCCACTGAGGCGCATGCATATGTACTTAGAATCTAATGGTCATACTTTACTTCTTGGAAAAGCTTCCCACTGAAAACATTTTAATCTGAAGAGGAAATAAACAGAGCTCCTACTACGTTACACTATAAACACGCATATAGTATATATAGAATCTAATGATATACTACTTCTTGGATAATATTTCAATCCGGGGGTGAAAAAATAGAACTCTCCCTTCCTTGGTGGGATTCGAACCCATGTATGGTATACAAAGTAAGGTTACCATTAACCAACCACGTCACCTTCTTTCTTAGAGGTGGCTGAAGAAAGTGTCACCCGTACTCAGCTCATCATTTATTTTGGGATGATGACCAGCTTTATGTCTGATTGCAACATTCTCCCCAGGGAGCTGGCTACCTGACATTCACTAGTGGTCACCTCTTCAACTGCCTGACTTTGTATGTTTTGGATTAGCAAGCGCACTATCATGAACTATAAATATTTTGTTATCAAATAAATTTTCCACAAACAAAAGTGAAAATAACCACTATATCCGTCGTGAAACTATAACACTGTCTCTCGAATGCAAAATGAAACGGCACTCAAAAATTTGCTGGACTTCTGTCATCTTTAATCAATCAAGATTTGGTTGGAATGTCTATGTGCGAATTAGTATCTGATTCTGAATATAGAGAAATATAGAGACAGTAAAGAATAACAAATGACAAAGAAAAAAGGCATAGCAATAAAGAGTAAATTCCACTCGGATTCTAATCTCTGGAATTTCCAGAACCATTTCAAAGAGATCCAACAGCAACGCCACAGAAGACGAACAACCAAAATTGGCATCAGCGTCCCATCCGTTTATTTATAATCCCCGAAAGACGGTTTCTTCTTCTTGTGTGTGTTCGATGCGTTCAATGGCGTCTCCAAAGCCATCAAAGACACGAAAATAATGATTCCATCCTGTAAAGGCTCTCATCTCCCTTTTTTTTCTTCCATCCCTATATTTCACAAATGACTTCCTTTCTTTATCGTATTGGTCGTTCTCCCTCTCCCATTCCAGATCCTTCCTCCATCTCCACATCTTAACCACTATCCACTTCTTTCGCCCGTGTTTCTCGTATAAATCGAAACCGAGGATAATGGCGTCCTGCCTGTCCTCAGTCTGGTAATAAAAAAAAATAAAAATACATAATTTAGGTGGCTTACAAAGCAGGCCATTTTTGGTTCAACTTCACTGGACATTTACCTGCATTTTGTCATAATATTTCTATAGTAACCTTGATTATACACGCAGGGTACATCTTTCATTTATTTCTTTCGCAATAAATTTTCGTCACTAATTAGCTTTCAAGTCAGTGCAATCAGGAATCATTCCCACAGTCATATATGGAATCTCGCACTCATATCCTTTCCCTTTCATTCTGACTTTCTCATCAGAAAAGATTTCTTTACTCTTTTGCGGTCATAATATTTGAGCTTTCTGCTACATTTCCCATCACTGTCATTGCGGTAATTGATGTTTACTGAGAGTAAATCACGTGCAGTGATTCATTCGTGTGTTACACGATCCGATCGCCAGCCTTTTTCAATTCCGGCCATGCATTATTTTCTAATTCTTCGAGTATTCAACAATTACTTTTTTTGGCTGTCTCATATTCAGCGTCCCAGGCAGGCTGCCGACCTATTTCGGTATTCTCCATTATGCTCTTTTAAATTCGCTTTCACCAAACCTCATTCAGGATTTCTACTTTCCTATTCACTCACCTTCCAATGAGTAAAGTCACTCTAATCCTAAATAGAAATGAGCACAAATTCACATTTCCTTATTTCGTACTGCAAGAGCCGTACTTAATTTTTCATAATAATCTTGACACCTGGAAATATTAGCTAAAAACTAAGTTTTTCACACACAATTCAGTTCATTTTCTAGATAAGTCGCCTTTGGCAATAGTTATGTACTGTAAGTTATCTTCACGAGAATATATAAAAAAGGACTTTCCTCATTGCTTCTACCATCATTTGCTTTATCCATTACATTTTCACTCGCCTACTATTTTCACTACTATGCAATCCCATTTTATTTCACTTTCATTCTTGGAAACGTAACCACTTTCTCGAATGTTCTGTATTTTCATTCTTGCATTCATTTTCATTGTAACTGTCACTAATGTTGTTACCTGTACACTTTCTTTGCCTTACTGTCTCCATCATTATTCCTGCTACTATTTTTGCTCTCCCTTGCCTTATCTTTATTCACACTGGCATATATTACCGATTTCTTCATAATTCTTCTATTCTACTTTTATTCTAACTATATTCCACGTTCATTCTCCTTTTCACTTCCTTTCTTTTTCACTTTTATTATTCTCCACGCTTCCTTTCTATTCTTACTTCATTTTCCCTTTAAATTCATTCTTCCCATTCTGTATTTCTTTTCATGTTTGCTGTTCATGACCTTTTTCATTCTATTTCAACCACCTTGCAATGTCACTTTCACTCTTACTTTCACTTCTTCCAGTTATGCTTTCAGTCTTCACTCCACTTCCCACCAATGTCGCTTTCATTGTCATTCCTCCCAATACTTTCTCTTCATTCCACTTCCGTTCATCCTTCTTGTACTTTCACTGTCATTCCTCCTAATTCTTTCTCTTCATTCCACTTCCTTCCATCCCTCTTGCACTTCCACTGTCATTCCTCCCAATACTTTCTCTTCATTCCACTTCCGTTCATCCTTCTTGTACTTTCACTGTCGTTCCTCCTAATTCTTTCTCTTCATTCCACTTCTTTTCATCCCTCTTGCATTCCTCCTCTCATCCTTGTTCACTGTGTCGTACTTCCGCTCCTTCTGATCATTGCTTAGCCACGGCTTTCAATTATATTGTTTCCAACCGAGATTCCCAGATTTTGCTCTCCGTCGGCAAAATTACGGAAAGTAATCATTCGAATAAAAGATTAAAAATATTTCCGAAAAATTAGAATGGGCGATTCAACCAGAGATCAAAGACGGATCGCTTGATACGGAGCTTGGAGAAAAAAAAAAAAAACCCGGCCGCAGAAGAGCACTAATTTATTCAGAGAGAGAGAGAGAGAGAGAGAGAGAGATTTAAAAGCTGCGTCTGTGTGTGTGTGTGTGTGTGTGTGTGTGTGTGTGTGTGTGTGTGTGTGTGAGAGAGAGAGAGAGAGAGAGAGAGAAGTGCACTGCAGAAAACCTTTTTTTTATTTTTTTTATTTTCAGTATGTATAGACGAGAGAGAGAGAGAGAGAGAGAGAGAGAGAGAGAGCAATGAACGTAAATAACTAATTTTGTAGAGAGAGAGAGAGAGAGAGAGAGAGAGAGAGAGAGAGAAAACCACTGCAGGAGGGGGAGGGGGTTCGGTGCAGGGGTGGCTGGGCAGGGAGAGAGTTTTTAATCCTTTATGAATAAATTGACTATTGTGCGTTTTAAAGTGCTGCTTTACACGGAGGATTTACTTTTGAAGCGGATTCCAAACTGGAAATTGATTTTGGATTTAGAGATTCAGAGGAGATTCCGCTCTAATTATTATTATCATTACCGTCTGCGCTGGAAATATGACCGATTTGTTCACTCTAATAATTTTGTAGGTGTTGTTACCTTTAAAAATACAGTTGTAGAAGTCACCATAATCCTCACTATCTTTCTAATTATCACATTAACAGGTGTCATCATTCATTGTCAATTACCGTAAACGTCACGTTGATAGCAGCAATAATGACAGCATTATTATTATTAATGACAAGGCAAAAGCACAGAGGGACCTTTTATATTATATATATATATATATATATTATATATATTATATATATATATATAGATATTAACAATCCACAAACACAGCAGCGTAGAGAGAGAGAATAGTTTAATAAAAGGATTTGAATTGTATGGCACAAATGTTTGCATGAACTCATTTAACATGACCCCGTGCTTTCGCCTAATAATGATAATAATGCTATCAACGTTGCGTTTACGGTAATTGACATGAATGATGATACCTGTTAATATGATTATTAGAAAGATAGTGAGGATTATGATGACTTTTACAACTGTAATTATTATATATATAGATATATATATATATATATTATTAAGATATATATATATATATATATATATATTATATTAAACCCAAGACTTGTTGGATAAGAACTATGGGAAAGGGCCTTGGGATAAGTGTGAGAAGTGTGCAACACAAATCACGGGAAAAACACGAGAGGCAGAATTTCAAAAGGTACTTTGTGTCATAAGGCGGTGAAGGCGACTCAGACAGATTATTAACATTATTATCATAATTCACCATTCAAATTTTTCCCATTTCAGATGGTTGCCACCCACTTATGTCGACTAACTGCCAGGTTCAGTGCTTAATGCATTATTCATCGAGAGACACATTTTCCCTAACAGAAATTGCGTAAGACTAGCCTGAGAGTCGAGCCTTGTCCCACTCGCTGGTGAGGGGAGCATCTCAACCGCTACACCTCCCAACACACACATGCAAATACAAACACACTCATACGTTGGTAGGCATGTGACATGACGAATGCATGAATTGTATTATAAGTATATTTATAAGCTAGTGAGATTTTGATGTTGGTGATAAGAGTCATGAGATCCACAACAGGCCTCTATCGCTTTCAACATCTTACCACACTTAGGGAAAGGCTAGACAACGGCAAAGTGACCTATAATAGTCTGCAAGGAAGGAAACTCTTACAATATTAGAGAGTAAAGAAATAATGTTATTCAAAGGGGTGTAAGTGAGACTACGAGCATGATGAAATAAAAACATCCAATATTCTTAATGTTGAACGGAAGATAAATAATAGCAAAACCTGTCCACGCTTTCTCTGCTAACCATCCACCTAAGGTAAATGAGAAGAAAAGTCTACTAGTCACATTTTTAAGTAAACTGATTCCATTAGAATAAAAATACAAAAGAAAAACCCTTTTATCCGACAAACTACATCTCGAAAAGAGCTGATAAATTCTTCATACATCCAGAGAATCATATCAAAGCAGAAATATTGCATGCACCCAAGAAGTGGGATCCTAAGTCGAGACTAATATCTGACTTCAACACAACTAAAGATGCTAAAGGTTGCTGCAATACATTCAAGAGATTAAAACAGAGAGAGAGAGAGAGAGAGAGAGAGAGAGAGAGAGAGAGAGAGAGAGAGAGAGAGAGAGAGAGATCATCTCTTGTGAAATGCGAATGAGTAACTGCAATCAGGTTCCCGCCAGGAGTGTATAACAAGAATGAAGATGAAAAGTCGAGGAATATTAGGCTCCATGAAAACGGATTCATCAGAATTAACGACGGGAGAGCTGAAGAGGCTGCGACGAAACAGTGATTATCACGAAGAGTTAAATGAAAGCTGAAATAGAAAGTTATAATCATACATTGATAACACAGGAAAACGCATTGGGTAAGAGACTTGCTACTCTTAAATAGGATAAAAAAAAAGTTAAGCTAAACGCTCAAAAAATCAAGTAACAAAGAGAAGTTCAAATACCTTTAGCAAAAACACCTCGATCACAGTATCAAAAGAAGGCAATAAGGCAATACAAAGGAATGGGGCACCACTGCTGATTTACAAAAACATTTGAAGTGATTCTTAAAGCAAAGAAATGACTAAAATGACCTTAGAATAGGGCGGTTTTAACGGCTAAAAACGTCCGAGAATCCGGTTCCCAAGTGAAAAAAATTTAGCCAATTTAACAATACCTATCTAAATATTAAATGAGCCAAATTACATTTCACTACAATCAACACGCCCTGTAAAAAGGAACAAGAACACAAACAATGTGACTGTAAGAATAAAATCAGAAATACCTCCTTTCCTCCCCCCTGTCAGTCCTACCCGCTAAACCACCATCTTAAAGTGAAATGGGGAGGGGGAGTAATAAGCAAGACATGAGAGAGAGAGAGAGAGAGAGAGAGAGAGGCGCAACAATTTCTACCCCACTCCGCTAGAGCTGTGTATAAGAATTATCGATTTCAAATACCAGATAGTATGCCGGAGAGAAGTCGGATTTTTAATGAGATTCACAGACTTATCTATATATCTCTCTCTCCATCTCCTTCTTTCTCCTCAATAACTTCCCCTCAGCGGTTTCCAAAAGGAATAAGTAAAATAAAAAGTGCTGGGAATAAAAAAGAAAAAGAAAAAAAAGTGGGTGAATGGAGGATGCAGAAAAGTGGGCCAAAGGGTATATCGAAGGAAAAAGGAAGTGGGATGCAGAACGATAAAGTACAATTTAGTCAAATAAATTATTATTTCGCCTACAGCTTATGCTAAAACAATTAAAGAATGTTGCTTCTTATCATTGGTATTAAAATAGATTTACCAGACTACCGAGCTGACAGCTGGTCCGAAAGACTTTTTTTTTACTAACGCGTTTTCAGTCATTCAAAGAGAGTTCACGGTAACATTTTCGCTTACTCGGGGAGTAAGCCTACAAACTACTATGTTGTTTGTTGTGGGGTAGGAAAGCTCTATGGAAAATCCTATTTATTTATTTATCAGAATGGAAATTTTAAGAATAAATAATGTACATGTTGAACAGTACAGAACAATTATTTCTAATAAAATGTAGGGTATTTATTTTAATTTTCGTTGGTGAAACAAAGCTATAGCTGACTAGATTTTAGCACGTGCCTCGAGTAAGATGGAGGTCGGATCACGCCTTGTTGTATTCGCAAACGGGGTAAGACTGCGCTGCGGAGAGGGGCATCCCATCTTGTTTTACTGGATAACTTTTAAATCCCACTACGCATTAGAATCATCTACTTGTAATTTATTTCATGTTATTTCACTGATGAGAAATTGGCAATTGCTCTTCGCATTGTTGGAAACCTTCATTAAACTATGCAGTTAAAAAGGCGTAAGTAAAATCAGAACAAACGCCATTCACAAAAATCTAAAATTCTGTACAACGACGTTATATAAGCACAGTTGGAGAGGCAGGTTCAAACCTCGAGGACGTTAAGTACCGTGCCGAATCTGACCGATTTAGCTACATTCGGCAGATGTATTTAAAGATCATAAATATACACGACGCCCGTAGTGTACTGCTAATACATACAAAAACAGTGGATATAATAATACATATTGTTTCTTTATGAGGTACTCGTCAAAATCAACAGGGGAACAAATGCGTTGAAACCTCACGAAAAGTGCGATTTAGCAATTATACCCTTCTAATGCTCCCGATTATTCATTTCAAGAGGCTGACGCCACTCAAACTCAAATTTTCTGTGATCATTTAGACGCTACAACTAACAACTAACAACACAAAATACTACTTCTAAGCGACTAGTTCCCGAACAAATGTTCTCATTTACGACTTTAACATCCCTGCTTAATTTTTGTTACGAAAAGCCTTTGCAATCATTTTAGAATAGATGGAAATGCATCCAACACATTTATAAACGTTGAGGGTAAAACCATCAAGAAAAGGATAACATGTGTAAGTATTGCTTCCCGAAACACCATATCCATACACACAACGGCAACAACAATAATAATAATAATACACTGCCAGAAACAATATCTATGCTGACGACAAAAAAAATTTAATATAACGAACTTTCATTTAAATACGGGGTATTATAAAAAGGTATTTTAACTAAATGCGAATACTTAGATAAAACTGAATATTAGTAGTAAGAATAACCTATGAAAAAAGAAATATACGGAGCTAAATCGCTGAAATCAACTGGGTTGAAATTTGGATATCACATAAACAGTATTCACCTCAAGTGTTCGAAAACAAAAACAAAAATTTGAAAAAGAAGAGAGAAAAATGAGAGAGAGAGAGGAGAGATAGAGAGAGGAGAGAGAGAGAGAGAGAGAGAGAGAGAGAGAGAGAGAGAAACTGTTCGTAGGCTGCTTACTTCAAAGAAAACATGGATGAAAAAATAAATTCAAGAAGAAACAGTTAGTGAAGGAAGCGAATGTGAAGGAAAGTGTTGACAAAAAAAGGAAGCAAGAAAAAATCAGGAAATATATTGACTACAAAGTAATAATTAATGACGAAAGGCAAATGTTGACCGAGGGGGTCTCTTGAGAAAAATCTTTATATAAGTCCACACCCCATGTAAGAGGCGGAAAAAGAGAAACCTTCTTACACATCTTCCACTGAGAGAGAGAGAGAGAGAGAGAGAGAGAGAGAGAGAGAGAGAGAGAGAGAGAGAGAGAGAGAGAGTCTGTCAACAGCCAGACGCACTTTTACTTATTTACCCAGACATTTCCCGCTCTTTCCACTTTTCGCGCCAAAAACCTCAACATTTACCAACAGCTGACGCACTTTTTTCCCCCCGCCATTTTTTTCTTTATTTTGTGAAAGGGCGGGAAAAAGCTTGCCGATAGCAGACCCTGACTAGCAAACACAACAGCGGCCGATTGCTATCTTCGAAGACGTTCTATAAATAGACAGGAACGAACAGAGAGAGATAGGGATAAAATGGAAGCGCACAGGGAAATAAACAAAAAATGACAGCACCTTTCACTTACCCCCAAAAAACGTATGGCAATAAATAAAGTAATTTCCAAACTGAGTATAAATCAATGGTCTCCATGATGGAGCGCTGGGCTCACATTCGCAAGGGCTATGGTTTGATCCCAGCCTGGCCTCGGAATTCGACTCGACTGTCAATGGTTCCAGCATCAGCTAATTGCCAAAAATGGGCATGGGGCATGCAAGCAACCTCATTCCGAGAACAAAAGGACTGGTGAGAACCAAAGACCAACACCTTTTCGCTACCCATCTGAAGGAATGTTTATACACATACACATACACAGACACAGACACACACACACACACACACACACACATATATATATATATAATATATATATATAATATATCAACAGACATATCTGTGTACACAAACTGCTGGCAAATAAGCACTGTTGTACCGATTAATATCACGCCACCAGATTCGCACAGGAACCTTCAACGTTACTTCCTCTGCCAAATTCAATTCTATTTTTTTTTTTTTTAAATTACTCTTCAACCCGGAAGTGATCTATCGCCGTCTGGGAGACAATCGACTTCTTCTCTGAAGAAAGCGAGAAGGAGAGACAGCACTCTGGACAATGTTTGTAATTAAAAGAGAGCACTTGCTGACAATTCACTGGAGACAGACAAGGAAATGGTCCCATCTTGGGACACTTTGCACTCTTTCGCACTCTGGAATAGAGCGCCTTTAATAATGCCTCCGAGCGTTCTCACGTGCAAAAAGTTTCACCTTATTTTTAAATTGAAGGAAATGTCAAGATACCGTTATTCTTTATAAATATTCATTCACTATAAATATTCAAAGGGGCACATGCACACGTGTCCACACATACACACTTCTATCAAGGGAATAACCATGTGGTATAAAATATAAACAGTGTTTGGCCACTAGGAAATTGACACCACACTGTTTACTGTGGTCGTATACTCAATATTTGTGTGTATGTGTCCGTTCGATTATGAATAAGGGAATGCAATATGAAATAATATAGACAAACGAAGAAGGTCAGAGTGTTATGTTTCGAGTAAGGATAAGGATAGTTGATAATAATTTCGTCCCCTCATGGGATCGAACCACTGTCCAGTGGACGAGAACGAAATCAGGACGGACAGTGACGTTGCCGAATCGGCCAACAGAGATTTATATATATATATATATATATATATATATATATATATATATCTGTCGTGTGTACGTTTATATGTATGTATGTATATATATAAGTATGTGTCCACAAAATTCCTTTTCATCCTTTTCCATATTGGGTGGCATAAGAAGGCAGGAACCAGTCAGTTCAGCATCTCTCTACAGATAAGGTTGCCTGATAGCTTCATAACCTTTTATTGATTCATGTTTGACGCTGGTACCCGATCATCGGTGGGTCCCCCAGAGGATGCCAGGTCAGGGTCGCAACGCGCTCTTAATTCTTAGAGAGAGAGAGAGAGAGAGAGAGAGAGAGAGAGAGAGAGAGAGAGAGAGAGAGAGTCTCTTTGCATCTTATTTAAGGAATAACTCTAGAAGGTATCATATATACATATATACAAGTATATCTGAAGTGGCCCCCACCCACCCACCCCTATTCATATAACACTTCTATATGGCATTCAAGTCAACGAGTATGAACCATATGGGCCACATAAATAAACCTTCGGGCATCAGGTGTTTCCCACAAAAAACAAGGAATGGAAACATTTACGAGGAAATAACATCTCTATTATTCAAATGTTTACCTGCACGATTTGGATACATAAATAATAAAGAGGCATATTGGAGGACAACGACAGAGACGAAAAAACAATATACATTATTTTCCCTTATGAACAAATACTTTTTTTTTTTTTTTTTTTTTTTTTTAATTCCGTTCGCGAATGGCTATTAGCTGGTTTAAGCTTCGTGCACAGCACGTGAATGAATGCTTGATGGAGCCGTAATAGTAGTAGAAGTAGTAGTAGTAGAGTAGTAGTAGTAGTAGTGGTAGTATCAAGAAAAGTTATTTAAAAGGAAATTTTTTTTTCTTCAAAAATAGGTGCTTGGGTGCATATACTTTATAGCGTTCTGTTAAAAAGTATTCATAAATAAACGTAAAAGGTTTCTTGCCTTTCGTTCCTCAGGAAATGCAAACATTTGGGTTCCTTGGAATATATATATATATATATATATATATATATATATATATATATATATATATATATATATATATATATATAAATGAATAAAACATGATCTTCCGACACGGTATACGGAAAGGTAAGATAAATAGGTTTGGAAAGTATTTCCTCTGAACGAAATAAATTATGAAAATAAAATAAATAAAAAAAGCAATACACAGTTTCTTCGCGAATAAATATTTGAATGTTTCTGCTCGCAAACCAACAAACAAAAAATTAAAAAAATATATCTCTCGCATGATTTCAAAACTGATGTGGGAATAGCAAAAAAATATTGTACCATTAACCTGGGATTTACAACGTTATACAACATGGAATCAACAGCGGGTGTTATGAATCGTAAATTCCTGTCGAGAACCGGGAATAAACATTAAAAAAAAGAAAGTACAAAACAAAATCTTTTTCAGAGAAGAGGACATTGGAAAGGGTTCTCCTCCACATAGATCTAGTCCCTCCATTTGTGTAAATGGAACAACAACAAAATGAATGAAGTTAAAGAATGGGACAACCCATAAGGGAGAGATGGACACGAACACAAACATTCCAGAAAAAGATATGCTTTCAGAGAGAGAGAGAGAGAGAGAGAGAGAGAGAGAGAGAGAGAGAGAGAGAGAGAATGAAAAATTTTATTCAAGGAACAAACTTCTAAAGAACAACCTTCTTAATTGGCAGGGCAAAGTAAGTTTTGTGTTGTGCCATATGGTTTCGAAAACCCAAGAATTTCCCAAAAGTAAAACAGCACACAGATAGCCTTTTTCAAAGCTGTCGTAAAATCGGGAAAAGGCTGCTCTACGCCTTCGCAGATAAACGTTTACGACGCGTCCGCGCAGAACAGAGTAAACACATCATTCAGAGAAACGTTTATGGGTAGAGCTCCCCACCTTCCCTCCGACCCCCGACCCCACACCACTCCTACCCCCGGCCACAAACCCTTCCATCTCTCTTCCCATTCCGAAAGATCAAACTGATGATAATCTACGACCGAAGACTAGTCTTGTCTGCCTCTGTAACGACGTCTGGCCAACGTTTCCCCTCGATGGCTGGCAAACCTTTGAGAAAAGTCTGAGGGGGAAAACGCCACAATATGCTCGTTGAATAAGCTCATCAGAAATTCCAATTCTTCATGAATATTTAATTTCAGCAAAGAGGTTCCCCATCGCCGGAGGGCCATACGGTAGGAGAAGTATAAAAGTATAATATATAACAGAGAGAATCTATATAAAAAACTTTAAGTTTCTCGACAGGGGACTCATTTACATATGTGGGATGTTAAACACTCGTTAAGCACGAGTGAAAGAGTGCTAACTATCACTGTTTACAATACTGATGCTACTCCCGGATGCAGTATTGTATAACTAACTATTTGTAAATTGAAATGACCGGTCCAAAAATTTCCAATGCATAATCCAGGTGGATTCAATGCTCAGGCAAAGATGACTACATATCATAATTTCAATAAGAACTTACCGACTGGTCTAGAGAAAAGTTAGTAGACTGAGAGAGAGAGAGAGAGAGAGAGAGAGAGAGAGAGAGAGAGAGAGAGAGATCGGATAATGCCCCAGTAAGTGACTTCTTCCAAAACACGTTATTAGATTAAGAAACATAAATATGCCAGATGTGAACATGGGACCGAAATGAAGAGAAATGTGAGACAGTGAATATTCGCACCAACACCTATTATAATTCAGTAATTCAATTTCATAATAAACTGTTCTTTAAAAAGAAGTACATGTCTAACAGGAACCTAACAACCAAAAAGTAGAAATAAGAATCAACCTTCAAATAAAGATTACTCGAAGAGTAGATCATGTATGGAAAAATATTATCTTGCCACGAAAACGTTTCCCGTAAAATATGGATTGACTCAAGGAACACGCCATCCCTACAACATGTTATATACATTGTAGCTCTACCAGAACAGGTAAATCATGTTCCCATTATATTGGTTTGCCTTTTGACTACCATCTGTTAGGGACGTATCAGACAGCCGCCCTCTTCATTTTTCCCTTCGCTAACAGAGGTGCCGATATTTGCATAATGTTCTGGGCATGAGAAAGTTCGCTTTTGGGACCAATGCTTTGCTATTTTGCACGAACCAGGGATAGTAGACATCAGGCAACTACAAAAGGTTGTTATTAAAGTAGTATTTAGGAGACATCTGGCAACTCCTAAATGTTGTTACTTAAAGCAGCATTATTTGGTAATCTAATAAACGTGCTTTTTGATAAGTGTTTACACGTTTAACTACTTTGTTTCATATACGCGTCGTCAAAGCCTTTTTACTGGATACACACAATAATATTATCTGTTGCGTTGTGGAGTTGCCATACGCATTCTTAGCTAGTGATACGTACCGTAAGTTATGAACCAACGGGGAAAAGTCTTAAGCAAATATGCCGTAAGGCAAACCATCGTTCTTAGACAAAATCATCTAAACCAGCGTCTGACACTACATAGGCTCTTCCGTCAATATAACGTCTTAAAAAAATTTGGGTAATCGGACAGGCTGCTATAGCAACCATACAACCATATCCTTTAGACTTCAGAAAAAGACGATAGCTAATTCATCTCTCCTGCGATTTTCTTCATTAATGGTTTTTCCTGTGCCAATATCGGTCGGGAAATCATCCAATATTCCTGAAATCGCGTCACCACCCTAATGACATCTCCTACAAGCGCTACATACATACCTATGTTGACGAAGATATACATAGATACATGAATACAATCTTTTTAAAATAAAGGCATTTACACGAGCGTGCACGCCTTCGCTCGCTGAAGGTCGTCGCCGATCCAAGTACTGATCAGACCCAACATTGCGGAACTTACACACATACATACACATAAGTATAAGTATATATGTATATATATATATATATATATATATACACACACACACAGCTACACATACAAAGTATAAAGTCCCAACAAGCAAACTCCTGTATAGATGCATACAGCAGACGAACAGACACATTCACTCGTATACCACCGACGTGAAAACCCTCCCAAGGGCGCCTGGTCTTTCTTGGAAGTGAGAGGGGAGAGGAGGGGAGAGGATGCCACCAGCAAAGCCATATTCGAGTAGCACGGCCTGCCCGGTTAAGATAAGGCACCGCGACCAGGAGCTTTAACAAAAGGGTCTGTCATGATTTCCATTCTATTTGATTCACGGCTCCGTTCGCTCCTCTGCACTCAAAAGGAGAGAGAGAGAGCATGATGGCAAGATGGGGGCGAGGGTAGGGGGTGGGTTGGTTGGAGAGATGAGTGGAGGTAGTATACTCCACTCCTCCCCCCCTCAGTTTCCACCAAGACTCGCATGACTTCCTCCTCCCTCCAAAGAGGTAGAAGTACACTCCCCCCTCTCAATTTCCACCTTCTCTCCCCCCTCCCCATCAAGGAGGTAGGAGTCAACTCCACTCTCTCCCCCCCCACTCAATTTCCAACCAACCGACTTGCATGACTTCCTCCTCCCCATCAAGGAGGTAGGAGTAAAACTCCGCCTCCCCCCCCCCCCTCAATTTCCACCAAGACTTGCATGACTTCCTCCTCCCCATCAAGGAGGTATTTGGAGATAATTCCGACCTCCCCCCCCCCCTCAATTTCCACCAAGACTCGCATGACTTCCACGTCCCCCCTCCCCATCACAGCTCCTCACCAAAACTAGTCTTTCATGGCGGTTGGCCAAGGGAATGAAAGGTGTGATGTTTTATAGTAGAAAATAAAGTTACTCTCGTCTAAGTGATGACTGATGCGTTCAGAAGTTGGGTCGAAGGTTCAAAGATTCAGTAATAGCCATAATCTTAATATTTTTCCAGTTTCTTGATTTTAATCTCTGCAATTCACTACCTTCAATCTAATTAACTACAGAAACAAAACTGAATTTCAGTGTTAGTTATGTTCAACATAGTTTAGAACAGAAACTAACCAAGGTAACTATTAAAAACAAATAAATATTTTGCTTTACAAAGAATATGTCAAGTATGATAAAAATACTATAGCTTAAAGCATGAATTCTGAATAAAAAATACAAATAAAATTAAATAAATAACTACATTTTACACATCTCAAAATACTAGAGCTTAAAAAATAAGTTCTGAATAAAAAGTACAAATAAAATTAGATAAATAATTACATTTTACACATCAGATACGAAACCTTAAAAAATAAATTCTGAATGAAAAATACAAATAAAATAATAAAATTAAATAAATAATTACATTTTACACATCTCTTAAAAAAAAATATTCACCAATCAGCACTGGAAGCTTCAAGAACGACGGCCTGGATTTCCAGGCTGTATGTCGGTCTGTCCATGATATTTACAGCGTCCAGACTCGAACGTCCGTAAAAGACAACGCCACTCTTCGTCCTGTGTCGGGATTGCCAAAAGGCTTCAAATTGCTACTCACTCTTTTTGAGCACTGGCGAGGCTTTCAAATTAATTGAAAATTTACCCCGCGCAACGGCAAGAGATATATTGAATTTCTCCAGGTCTCCTGCGATACAATTGATTGAATGAAGAGACGGATGTTTAGCTTTACGAAGATAGACCAAAACAAAATCTTTATTTTAGCGAAGCTGTCGTAGATAAGCAAAAATTTATCATTTCGAAAAAACTGAAGTCTTATCCCAACATAATCAATATTAGGCTTTATAATTTCTAGCTAGGAAACTTTATAGAACAGAAATAAATCCTTTTTTATATAAAAACAGATTATATCTTTCCAGTCATCTTGCAAAATCACAGAGTGAATTAGAATTTTGCTTTTATTCTTCCCAAACTAAGAGAGAAAGGACATTATCTGCAAGAATCTTCGGGAAACAAACGGAATAGCTTTCTCTGACTGAAACTTTACTCCAAACAACTGGAAAAAACAACTATGTTTTGAAATATCTAAAATCTGCAATGGCATTCAAACCATTATGAGTCATTTCAATACAGTTATGGAAAGAAGACAGAAGGTATAATATACTTAAAAAATAATAACTAGAAGAAGCAGAGTAAACACATCAATAGAAGACCCAACCAAACTGTCTCTTGAGACATGAGTTCGGTCACTGTTACAAAAAGATGATAAAACATTATATAAAGTAGAAGTTAAATTTGGTTAAAAGGTGAAAATATGTAATTGATATGTACATTGCAAGGTGAATTTTTTGGTGAGAGAGAGAGAGAGAGAGAGGAGAGAGAGAGAGAGAGAGAGAGAGAGAGAGAGATTGCTTACAATTACATATTCCACTTCTTCCCATAAGCGGAGAAAACTGGCCATACCAGAGAAACGAAACACTAAATAAAGAAAAACTAAGGCCAAGAGACAGATAATCACTTGAAGATTTCGTCTTCTATAAAACGCAAAATTGTGGGTTACAAAATAAAAATACACACTGCAAAACTTTGAATGAATATATATATATATATATATATATATATATATATATATATATATATATATATATTATACATATATACACACATATATACATACATACATACATACATACACACACACACACATATATACATACACACACACACACATATATATAGTATGTATGTATGTATATATATATGATATATATATATATATATATATATATATATACATATATATAACACACACTTTATCAACTTCAGTAATCTGTAGGTACACTATGCTCGTACAAGTAGTGCTGAAAACGGCAATAATTGAGGGGGAGAGGAATGATAATGGTGGCTGAGAGAGAGAGAGAGAGAGAGAGAGAGAGAGAGAGAGAGAGAACAATCAACCTCAAATTTACCTTACCGTTCGAGGCAAGCCAGCTCTCTCTCTCTCTCTCTCTCTCTCTCTCTCTCTCTCTCTCTCTCTCTCTCAGAAATGGGACTATTGCCTCGGCCTCCTGTCGTTAGCACTAAATGGGATGCAACAGGAGATAAACTGGGGAATTGCAAAGCATTTTCCCTTCGTAATGTCTGATTAAATTTCAAGTTCCAACGTTTCAAGTTCCAACGTAAACATAACACTGACTTATACGACAACTATATTTTTTTTCTCTCAAATTAACAATTCATTGAGTTTCAATGCAAAACTTCATCATTATTAAAATTCACATAAAGTATAAAACTAAGTGATAAGTTTTAAAGACAAATAATGAGAAAGGAAAAAGAGGTATGTTGCTAAATTCTTACAAAGCAACAGGATATCAAAGCACTTTAAATTAAAGTTTCAAAAAAAGTAAAAATACCCTAAAACACACATCTTTTATCTATCAAAATAACAAAATTAGAATTGTGACACCGGGCCCTTTCCTTATTCTAAGCATATTCTTGACTATGTAATTACGCCATTACTCTCTCTCTCTCTCTCTCTCTCTTAAAAACTGGAATACTAGCAGCTAATGAAGAGACTCTTTATATGGGAAGAGGAGTATGGTGAAATAAAAGCACAGACACACCATATACGTACATAAATGCAAACATATTTACGCACATACATATATACACACATATTATACTATACATAAAACATACATACACACAACACACCACACACCACACATATTATATTATATATAATTATATAATATATATATAATAATATATATATATATACTATATTATATACTATAATAATATATATATATATATATATATATATAAATATATATATATTTATATATTCTGAACACCTCTTTTAAAGGTATAACACCAAGTGACCGTTTTTTCCGATGACTGGAACTCTGTTTATTAAATAAACAACACCCGACTTTCCAGTGCATATTGGAACGTGGCACATATTCATCAGCTCCTTTGATGGAAAACACTACATAAAAATCATATTAAAAAGTTCAGGGAAAAATCTGTTCCTGCGTAAAAAAAAAAGAAAAAAAAAAAAAGAGAGGAAAATTATTGGCAATATACTTTTGGTAAACAATCTGTTGATGACCGTTGCAGCTGTGCCGCCAGTTAAATTGACTGATTAATCCAACGTAAACAATTACCCCAGTGTTTCGTTTTCACGGAGAATAAAACGTCACGACGCCCAATTCTTTGCGGTAAAATTGTCACTTAGGATAAATAACAGATATTATGTCGAAATGAAAATGTCATCTGATTTTTTATTAGGATTAATGGGGGGGGAAATCTGTTATGCTTAAGTGCTTATAGCGTAGTATTAGCTCAAATGCAGTTTTCATATGAAAACTAACTGCAGCATTTTTTTATATAAAAACTAAACATTTATATCTCTAACTCTTCATTAAAAATTGTCACCGCTTATTTTTCACGAAATTACCTTCAAACTTTTATTTTTTTTTAGCGGAAAGGGATGTTATTATTCATTTACAATACATAATCCATTATAATAAATGATTTATAAACAAATATGACATAGACTTATTCCAGTTCATACAAACTTATCGAACATTTTATCATTTGGGACAGTTTGTCTTTTTTCTTTATTTTTCGTTTTACCAATTAGCGGTTTCCTTCTAAACGAGGTGACACCAGGAAGACATCACATCAGTCACTGCCAAATACTGAATACAAACACAACACAGTATAGGATATAGGCCAAAAGCCAAGCACTGGGACCTGTGAGGCCATGCAGCGCTAATAGGGTAATTAACGGTAAGAAGGTCTGAAAGGTGCAACAAAAGGAAAACCTCGCAGTTGCACTATGAATCAACTGTTAGGAGAGGATAGGATGGGAAGTAAGATGGAAGAAAGAGAATATGAACGGAGGTACAGTAAAAGGAATGAAAGAAGTTGCAGCTCGCGGCCGAAGGGATGCTGGATAAGGAGTTAATCCCCCAGTTGCCTCTTATGGTAACAAAGCGGCCCATTTACAGGCAAACAACTCCCCTCACAAATATTGCGTCATTCATACACAATAATCTTATTAGCAGCGAGTCACCACCCTCATTCACTTGGCCTTCTCTGAAGTCTTCCTTCCTCCAAAATTTAGCTGGTCCGCTGGTATGGCCGCTAGTGTGGTGACATGCCGCTCAGATGTCGCCAGTTCGTGCACCCCCCCCCCCCCCCCCACAGTCCTGAAAAAAAATTGCTGGCTCTGCATCTTGATCAGTTACTGCTGCTGTGTGGGGTCTGGAGTGGGAGGTTGACACCAAAATTCTTTGGAAGCTTGAATTTCAAGTCAATGGCCTCTGACTGCTTCTTCCATGTGGAGAGGTTTCATCTACCGAAAAATAATAATAATGAAACAAACTTACACAGCCTAACCCTTTTCCTTCTCCCTACGTGACCATGTCACCTCATCATGCAAAAGGCATATTTTTTTTTTTATTAAGCTCGCAATCTTTCGATGCCTTTCGTCCCTTTATTCTAAACATAATACAAACACACTTCACCTCCTCCATCTTACATCTTCCAAGCACATTTCAGATTATCAGCCCCTCTATGCCTACCGTTTAGTCTCCGGCAACATTATCTTCCAAAATTATGCAGCTCTTCTGTTTCTTTGCTTCTAGATTTCACCTCCATTTCCATTCATCATATTGTCTCCCTACTTCCCATTGACCCTCATCATCTTCTAAACAATTTCAAATTCTTTATCAATCTCTGTAGCTGTAACTGTCTCGAATGAATCCGCATTATCTGCACAAGCATAAAATTTCACATTCTTTCACATATTAAGAACAACCTCAAAAAGTACTTTTTATATAATGAAACTCCGGAAACCCTACATTGTACTACTGTTGGTCTGAACATAAGATATGAACAGTACCAATAAGGTATAAATAATAATGAAAGTGTCTACATTTGCTACTTTATTGTAATAAATTCTACATGTCTTCAAACCTTTTACTTCTGTTAGCTTTCAAAAGATTATTTTGTAGTTTGTGTTTTTAAGTGCAATAACCATTGTAAAATGGAAATCAAGTTTCTGATTTGATGTGATTTGACTCTCAACCCACGATCTCTTTCCTTTCCCGACATCTCTCGTCACCCCATTTACACAAACAATGAAGAAGTTAAGCGTCCACCTTTTGCAACGAATTTTACATTACATCAATTACTCCGCCCCCATATTCTCAAACAAATATTGGTTTAATCGATAAAACTTCCAACTCCAATTGAAACAAACTACCCTGTACACCATAAGTCCTCACAGGGCATCTGGTAACATATTTTCAAGGGTTTTATGTACGCCCAGTTCCTCAGCACTGTCTAGACCACTTTTCCCCCTTTCTTATAAGACTTCTGTCATCTATCTCACTTTCTCTGCAGAAACTGCAAGCTCCAGTGTTCTTCCCTTACAATTCTTACTCTTTGCGGTATGAAAAGAGGCAGCCGTTCATCTCCATAATTCCGCAAGAGCCTTTCTCTTACAGAAATATATTTTACATACATACAGATACACATATCAGGAATCCCGTGAATTATACATTCACCAACATGTACACTATCTAAATAAGACTCTCATTGACCCCTGCATATCTCTCAGCTAATTTGCAGCTAAATCACAAACAACATTATCAGATTAAGTTTTACCTCCGTTCTCCCGATATTCTAAAGGCAGAAGACTTTATCCCATTCACAAATGTTCCCTCTATAAATATCTTTGATTCTGAGACCCATTTACTAATAATATTTTAATCGATTTTCACCAGGGAATATCCACTTTCATTCTGGATAGTCCAAATCTCTCTTGTTCAGAGAATCGATTTTACAAACCCACACACACTGCATCAATAAATGAAAGAAAATTCACCTCAATTTTAATACTCACATACCCTTCAAACGTTCCCTAAGAATCTGTTTTAATCTAAAATTTTAAAAGTCAACAGA
Organism: Macrobrachium nipponense; assembly: GCF_015104395.2. Lineage (NCBI taxonomy): Eukaryota > Metazoa > Arthropoda > Malacostraca > Decapoda > Palaemonidae > Macrobrachium > Macrobrachium nipponense. The sequence continues at coordinate 26,759,370 of NC_087208.1, forward strand.
TTACAATGAATACTTACCTTTAGCATGGAACTTTTTAATATAAAACCCGTTCGTTTAGTTTTATACACAGGATAATAATCCTACGGATTAGGCGTGATAAAATTTTTCAGCTGTAATTATCGACGATTCAAAGACCAAATCAATGCCCAGTGATATTTTTAAACGTGAAAAAATCTATCTATTAACTTTGCAACGGGATATACGATTCGCCATTCATATACATTTAAACATTTCTTCGCATCCGCAAAACTAAGTAGTATTTTTACCAGCTTTATGCTTAAAAAAGCAAAAAATATTTCAGCTTTATGCTTATAAAATCGAAAAATATTTCAGCTTTATGCTAATAAAAAAGGAAAATATTTCAGCTTTATGCTTATAAAACGGAACAATCTTTCAGCTTTATGCTTACACAAAAAGGAAAATAGTTCAGCTTTATGCTTATAAAAACGAAAAAATATTTCAGCTTTATGCTTATAAAAAAAGGAAAATATTTCAGCTTTATGCTAATGAAGTACAAAAGACTGCGTGGATATGAGAATCTTATTTATTTGCCATCCCTCATTTAGTTAAAGGATGAATAAGTAGTTTTTGATTCAGAATTTTTTTTACAACTGCCAACAATTATTTGATATGCTCAAGATGCTATATACTCAGTTTTGGAACACATAAAATTCTTCTAAAAAAGTAACGTGCTATTTTATGCTCACAAGTCGAAAGTGATCACCCATTTGCTATCGATAAAATGAATCTAAATCTGTAATTTCTATATATAAAAAAAACAAGCTGTTCTCTTAATCCAAGGGACAAGATCTACCTCTATTTCTATTTATTATTGAAGAGATATATCTTGAATTGCTATTGCTCTTGAAGCAATACGATCCGGATACACATGGCAGTATCTTCTCCATTGACATTTAATATAACTTATCAAAAACTGTTAATATACATAAACATTTACTACTGACATAACTTATCTAAAACAGCTATTACATCTAGCCACTGAAATCTGATATACCTTAACTAAAACTACTATTATATCTGAAAGACCAAAATTCCAATAAGAATTCTCAAGGCAAAACTGATTCTCTTTTTGAATTTAATGTGTCAAACCTGAATTATTATTATATATATATATATATATATATATATATATATATATATATATATACATACATATATATCTTATATATACAGTATAATATATACATACATAAAACATCCCATTGAGAATAACCAGTGCAATACTGCTCCTCCGCTTATAATTGACAGAGCAGATCTCGAACTGATAAAGCATACCTATACAAAAAAAAAAAATCTACTCAATTCACCTTTGAATTGTATACAACTGATATTGAATATACATAAAACCAAAAAAGCAAATGCAAATGAAATGTGGCCATTCCACACACCGACAGCAAATGCATTAGAGACGACACCTCTTGGCACGGAATTAGAAAAAGCATTGCTCTCAAACACAATTAATTTATTCCCATGCCAAGCAATTAAAACGTCCTGTCACAAGTAATTAGTATAAAAAAGGCCCTCCATCATCCTTTAATTAAACCTATTTTTTTAAGTTCCCTGTCTTAATCACCCCCTGGTTTACGGAATAAACACAATTACCTACATATTTTGAGAAAATTCCAAAATATGATACAAAATTCAAAAACAAAGAATCATGTACAAATCTAACGCAGTTATTAGAGAAACTTTTTAAAGTTTTGCATTATCAACGCACACAGACGCAGAAACACAGACACACACACACACACACACACACACACACACACACACACACATATATAATATATATATATATATATATATATATATATATATATATTATATATATATAATATCGTGTATGGGTGTGTCTTTTCTGGATGCATAAATTTTGCAGAGGTTTAAAAGGATTTTGTAATAAATAAGTTAGATTTAGACAGAAGAGTGACTGGTTAAGCATAAAAATAGGGCTATAGGAAGACGGAGTTTAGACTATATACTTCGTAATATCTTTATGGGAGGAGTTATGTGAGAAGTGAGAGAAAGGCCACTAGGTGTAAACGTTGTATTGTAGAATGTGAAGATGGGTTGTGCTGATGTTTGCAGATGATACAGTACTGGCCCGACCCGAAATACTGAAGAGAAGCTGCAGTGACTAGCAGAAGCGTTTGCAAAAGGAGAATGCTGGGAATAAATATTGGAGAACGTTAGGTTATGAGGATAAATGGAAACCAGTAAGCTGGATCAATGAGTGTTAATATGGAAGGTCTAAGAACAGAGGCAGCATATTCGCTGAGTTATTGGATAGCAGAAATTTTGGAGGATGATGGGATGAATCAAGGTACAATGGAACAAGGAAGATACTAGTACATGGGTAAAAAAACAACTGGAGAGTCTACAAAAGCCAAGGTGGGAATTGCAAGTAGGGACTGCTGAGCCAACTCTCCTCTGTGGCAGTGAAATGTTGATGCTGAAAACAACTGAATGAAAAAAAGTAAAAACACTATACATGAAATACTGATTATGTATACTCTGTTTTTTTCCATCTGTCCATCCGCCTGTGGTGTTTGCGCATGGTAACACTGCGTCCCGGGCTTTAAATAATATCCTATTTCGAATATTAACGGTGTAATTCGCATACAGTAAATTATCAAAACACTTCTCTGTTGCAAATGCACACCCAGATATCCTTTTATTTACCTAAAACTTACACATAGCGTAACTATTTAAAGCCCGGGACGCAGTGTTACCATGCGCAAACACCACACCACAGGCGGATGGACAGATGGAAAAAAACAGAGTATAGTATGTGGTATAAGAAGAATGAAATGTACGCAGGGTAGAAATATGGAAATATGTCAGGTTAGTGTAGGTGGAAGCATAGATCAGAGTGTTTAAATATGGTTTTTGTTTGTCATATGGAAAGAATGGAGGGAAATAACTTATTGAAAACAAGTGAAAAATACTGAAATATTAGGAAGACAGGAACACGAAGAATGGGCTAAACGGATGGTGTGGCAGAGAAAGATATGGTTTGAATATCCAGGAAGTGGGAAAGCACAGAGATGACAGAAGTGTCTGTAAGGGGGTTCGACGAGCTGCTGATGAGCCTTCTAGGCATGTTGTAGAACTCCAAATAATACTTACGTTTGCTGCATTAGGGTTTCATCTCCTATTCAGCATTTCATATAAATGGAATTTCATACCATATATATGTGTGTACACACATACTATACCATACATAATAATATATAATATTATATATATATTATATATATATATATATATTATATATTATATATATTATAATATTTATTACTACAACATACACACACACATATATACATTACATATATATATATAATATATATATATATATAATATACATATAATATATATATATAATATATATATATATAATATATATATATATATATATATAGAAGTAGTTGGCCTCAGAGAAAAACGTACAGCGCACAAAAACACGGCGTAAGCATACATACATGCAAGCATATCAGATTTTGTTCGGCCAAAATTTCGCAGCCAGCGAACGGGGAGTATATATATTTTAACGATCCAAAAAAAAAAATGTGTATGAATATTGTGGAATTAAAATGGACAAGAATTTCTCGGATATCATATTGCCTTTAGTTCGTAACGATAAAAAAAGCAATAAAAAAGACATGAATCCCTGAAAATATTCCATTCGCTTTTATAGCTCCGACTCGCTCTTAAAAAGTTATAATTAATTTTGAAAGAAGCAATTCTACTCTGAGAATTTAAATAAACGCTTTTTTCATTTTTAATTTGACAATAAAGAACTGAGATAATCATTTCCTAAAAATTATATGAAGGTAAATATGTACTCAGGTATGATTATAAATTTATTAACCATGAATGTATATATAAGCTTAAATGCAGAGCATTTGTATAATGATGTATGTTCCCACTTAAGCAAATATTTTAGCGCATAATGTTTTTCTAAAATGCGTCTCTGCGTCTCAGTTTCAGTGTTAATTTAAAAATGGGAGACAAACACACACATACAC
>NC_087208.1:26770921-26798421 GCF_015104395.2 Macrobrachium nipponense
TATCATCGTTAGTGAGCGACTTCAGAAAACAACAAGATTCGTCAAGCAACTTAGTATCATCGTTTAGTGAATAACTGCAAGAACAACAAAACCGACGTGTCCTTTTCCTACGGCAACGGAAGCTTCGTCTCTCATTAGAATCATTCAAGAAAACATCGTTAGTGAGCGTTTCCGGAACTTCAAGAAACAAACCGAACGCGTCTGCAGCATCGGATTTTCAAGGGCTCGAATCATCGAAAACAACAAGCGCACGGGGGAAACTGAAGCCAACCAGGTCATCCGCTAAATAGAGAAGGAGGACCAAGGCCGTGTGTCGTTATCGGAACACCGTGACTTCCCACAAAAGCAAGCTAAGTACAATTTTTTATTCATTTGGAGGTACTTTGAGTGTTTCCTTTACAGGTCGAATTTCGTTATTCCTGTGGCTGAAGTTACGAGACATTCTTAATCTTACTTTTACAGAAATTATCTACATCATTGAGATTTCGCTACTGCGAGTTTTTATCTTTGAGTGTCTGTTTCCAGAAGTTCTACTAAAATATCATAATCATATACTATGTTAATTTTATCATTTTGGGGTGGGGATTATTAATCCCTTACGTAACAAAAATCATATTAAACAGTGAATATGCGTTTACGCAGTGGACGTCTGTATTTATACAGATGCATGGATAGGGTCGTTAAGCACCGTAGTGATTAGAAAACACACAAAAACAAGTGGAACACCCGTACAAATCTATATAAATTAGAGGTAACACTATTTCGGGTCATGACAATAAATGCTCCTTTGCAAAGTCCCGATCGCAGTTTTAGCCTGAGTTTTTTGAGTTATTATAAAATATCGAACCTCAATGACTCAACTTAACTTTAAAAATATGGCTGGATTGCAAGGAATAACATGTCTGTAAAAACTTTCATCAGGCTAAACGCGCTGACCAGGATCCCTCACTATTCAAATTTTAGCAAAGAAGGAAGTACAAACAGTTAAAATTGAATACAGTAGAGATAACTTGTCTTATTAGTAATCGCTAGTTACCTAATAGTTCATCATTCATTGCTTTATACGTAACCAGCAACATAATGAAAAATAAAACACACAATACGTTTGCCGATGGTAATAAAGAGAAGGATCCTAATTATTACAAAAAGAAATAGAAACAGTAGCCCGTTCAGAATCAAACAAGCAAACTCGGTGACTGTGTCACCTAGTCAAGCGGTCAAGGTCAGTCGAAAAACTGCCGAAGTGTTCAAAGCAAAGCAAAGTTCCACACAATAAGCGACTCTAGCGAGTGGGGAAAAGCGATGTTGGTTCATACATACCGATATCTTTTTGAACTAAAAAGGATTTTTCCTATGCATCACAGACAGTATCAAGTAATCAGAGCAGGTTCTAGTAATTTTAATACATTAAGTTATAATAAATACTGGTGGATTAAGCCCGACTGTACGCGCCGTAAAAAATTAGAATATCTTATTTATTCCATTATTTAGTACAATTAATTACAGTATTTACGGACTCACCGTCTGTTGTTCGAACTTCCCTAATGAGAAGTCCGGATAAGCGAGCGCTTACAGATACCTCTATAGTTATAAAAAACATTGATCTGTATCTAGCGTAATTTGTAAGATTCATCTAGGGGTATACAAAATATTATCTTACATCCTGCAAAATAAGGCGTGTTTATCAATGAAAATCCTATAAAAACCTTCAAACATATTAAAACAGTTTTTTGAACAAAAAGAGACAGTAAATAATAAACTTATATAGAGGAACTATACATTTGTCTCATAAATCGTAACATTGTTCAAATGACCCAACAGAATTCTCCCATAACCACAGTCGCAGTTTTGCACGCAAAATCTCGAGACGCATGCACCCTCGAATGTCTTAGTGTGTGTAAAAAAGACTTTGCTGGAAATGAAAAAATTTTAATCCTTCCCGACACTCTGAAATATAACGATTTCCGCGAACAAAGCCCTAAAAGTATATATCGTGGATACGGAAGTTATAAATATCGCATTTTTTATTGTTGCTAATTTTTAATCACGCCCAACCAGTCGTGGATGAATCTCTCTGATAATCTATCTAAAGTAATATCCGTAAAGTCATTCAAGCAGAGGTGATTCAGCAGAAATTGTTTTTATCTTTTACCTGAATACCAGGAATTTCTCCACTAGCGAGTGATCTCTGGGAAAAAAACGGATATAATTTAACACAAAATACGGTCTAAGGACAAACATTAAGCTATATACGGTACCTTCGTGTAGACTTTCAATGAAATTTCAAAAAATAGAGATAAATGACGAAGTTGAAAAATGTTAGTAATAGGAGCCATTAGGAAATCAAATAAGCCCATATAATTTTTCCCTCAAATGTCATGCCATAAAAGATCGGACTTTGGCGTATCTGCGTAGATTCTGTCGCTTAAACAAGGAAACGACTTCCGATAGTTTCCAGTGCGATGTACCGACGACATCTTATCTCTGTTAGGTTAGAATAATTTTTTTTTCACCTACTTGGACTTACTTACAAAGGCTTTTACCTGATACCATTACCTGAGTGATTGTACCTCATATACCGTTTTCAGCACACTCACGGGGACATTATCAATTTTTCGTATGCCTCCGGCTTACGTTGCACACCCCCAATTATAAATAGATGTTTGGAGACTTTTAGGATAACCTACATGCCTATATGGATGATCTTGTAATCTTTCAATACCTTAGAAGTACATTCACATAAAGTAGAGCTAGTGCTACAGAGACAAAGACAAATAATCTCAGAGTAAAATATCTAAATGTGAGTTTTTAAAAACCGAACATGTTTATCTAGGTTTTATGTGTCTAGTCAAGGTCTTAAAAGTAGTCCATGGTAAGGTGTCGGCTATTCATAACTTTCCGGTACTTATTAACGTAAAAGGGGGATACAGCACTTTTGCGCTGTAGTGGGTTATTACAATGGTATGTAAATATGTAACTCTCAATGATGACAGCTCCTTTAACAGATCTTACGAAGAAGAGCGTAGATTTATTATGGTCTGAAAAGCATCAACAGGCGTTCGATATCTTAAAAGCGGAAAATGCAGCTTACCTAACTTAAAAACCCTGATTTAAATAAGGAATTTTTTTTTTATTGCAACAGACGCCTCAGACCAAGGGGTAAGAGGGATACTACTTCAGTAATATGATAAACAGTTCTTCCCTATAGCTTTTTATTATTCCGTAAACTAAAGCCTCTGAAAGTAAATATGCAGTAATAGGCAAGGAAGGGCTAGGTATCATTAACTCACTAGTACATCTTAAGTTCATAATCTATGGCTATCCTGATAAAGTCCTTACTGAACATGAGTCCTTTACCGAGTTTTTTCAAAGGCTTTAATCACAGTCCAAAAGGAACTCGGTGACAAATGATCATTCAGGTCTTGGGAGCCAAGATAAGATATCTACCTGGGAAAAGCAAATTTATCATAGCTGACGCATTATCCCGCAATCCCGCCCCCACCATACCGCAAAGAACCATTAATTAGACTAAAAGATATAGAAACATCCGTACCTATTGTTAAAACCGTATCTAAACAAGAAAATTCCTTAACCCAAGAGATCGCGAGCATTGAATATCTGGGTCGGAGCGCAGAAACTGTTACAAACTGAACAAAGCAAGCGTCAACAGACATACCCAAACAATAAACACTTCGAACGGAAACAGAGTCAGCAGCAATAAACACCAACAATAAACACTTCGAAACGGAAACGGTCAAACGTCAGCGGCTAAGCAAAAAACAATCAACACTTTGAGCAGAAACCTTAAAGCAAAAGTACATTTAAAGTATGTGTATCAGAATAATGTAATCAAATGTAATATTATATGTAGGTCTGTGACGAGAAAACCGAAGAACACAGCAGATGACTAACGACCAGGTAGTAGTAATAATCTCTTTCATACCAATCGTCATAAACTGGTTGCATTCCGTCATCCAGGGTTCCCTACTATGTCACAGAAAGCCAAATCACTATTTTACTGGCCTACAATGCTTACAGATATAAAAAAGCACATAACTAATTGTAAACACGTGTCATGAAAACAAGGGATACACTAAGACACCTGTCAGTTTAGGAGCCTATCCTGTGCCAAATCAATCCTTGAAAGAATATACGTAGAATTATTAACAGAATTACGAGTCTGACAGAGGGAATAAACACTTCTTAGTGTTAATAGTTCCTTGACAGTTATATAGAATTAATAGCACTAAAAAACAAACACCGCAATTGAGTGCGTTAGGAATATTTATGAGTGCTAAATCAGTAAAATATGGAATTCAACACATAATAATCTGTGACTCGGGTGGTGTAATCAATAATAATCTCCTTAACACGTTGTGTGAATTCCTTTCCATTAAGAAAAACCAATAATATATTTTATCACCCAGAGTCAAATCGGTTGGTAGAATAACGGATAATTAAATAGGAAGTGTCAATGTCTTACGAGTTACAACTCGTGATGTTGGATCCGAACTGGATTATAGCGGTTCTCGCGGTTTTAAATACGTTTATCATTTATATCTTGTATCTATAGAATTTATGCCGCAAGTAGCCTTATACGGTACGCCGCTAGAAACACTTTCCACATATTCAAGCCAACCATTAATTTATCAAATATATATATATATAAATAAATTTAAAAAAATAAAAAAACAAGATAAATATGGATACAAGTGGAGTCAATATAATACACTCCGTAAGAAGTCGGAAGGGTTACAAATTATAATAAAAAGGAATCACGAAAAAATCAAATAAGCAAAACGTAACCATAGGTAATTAAATATCCAAATATATATGCGTAAAGATTTGAACTCTAACTTAACGCTTTAGTAATGACAAATAAGCTAAAAGTTCAAACACATATCCAAAATCTACTGACATATTGTCTGTCCCCGGTGATTTATATTCGTAGTCAATGAAAAAAAAAATTAAATAAATAAATAAATAAATAAACTAATAATAAATAAAATAAATAAAATAAAATAAAAGAGATTTTAAAGTCAGGAAGTCTAGAAGTGAAAAATGTTATCTATGGAATAATCCTATATGAATCTTATACAGGGCTAATAATATATATAGAATTTGTATGGAAACCTATTTCATATAGTTTGAATAAGGAATATTTAATTTAACATAATGCCAACATGAAACTAATATATTGTTCAATTTTGGTACTGTTTTTTTTTTTTTCAGACATTCTTCTCCTGCGGGTGGAGAATTAAAAACACTAAAATATCATTTGAAAATACTAAAGTCGTATCTCTTACAGCAAGTAACGTAACTCTTAGCTGGCTGAGAGCAATCTCCTGCCAAGTGACGACGTCATCATTGCCGTATCAGCATTTGTTCCTTTTAACCTCAATAATCTGCTTACACAGGCTTCATCTGTGTGTCGTCTCTGCTTGCAAAAGCAGATGACTGGAGAAAGGAATGCTTAGTTCATGAACTTCACATGTGGTTCATAGGTCACATGACGGGCCACATAACATATTCTTATCCGTGTGTGTAATGCAATTAGTTAAGGACTTGTAATCATTTTAAAATTAATGAACAATATAAGCAAATAGAAATTTCTATAACAACAAAATGAATAATTTTTTTTTTCTGAACCTCATAGACATTTGAAGTATCACGATATGAATATGAAATATTTACTTGCAAACATTAGCCTATACAATTCAAGTAAAACATTCATGGGAAAATGTCACATTTTCTTGGAAAACCCAAAGTTTATTTAGAAATTAGTTACATAGTGGGTTTTTTTCGTTGCGATCTCCTACCTATTAATAAAGTTTTTAAAAAAAATTAACCTCAGAGGATGCGCACGAGAAAATGAATATGAAACTTTTGTTAGGGCACATAGAATCATGATTAATATTCTCTTTGACTCTTATGCTGCCTGGCAATCTTACAAATAGCTCCATTTTCCCACTTCTTTGTAGTAACTTACTACCAGTAATATCGAATTTTCTTTGAGATTCGTAATGATATCTATTTATTTTTATAATCATAGACCTGGATAGGTTCACTCATTGTTAATGCCATGGGATAAAAAAGTTTGTACAGCGGACTCTTTTGAATTCCGAAATATCAGCGAATTCATGTGGGTTACGTCTGGTCTAAATGGCTCTCTCCCCTCCCCTGTATTTGGATGTCGTCTGAATTTACTTTGCCCTTGTGACAAGTATAATTTCACTTGCAGGCTGATTAATGGAACCTGTTTACAGTATCCTGCAGTACGAGAGTTTCACATAGCAAACTTCAAAAAATTCGTTCGTCGCTGCGGATGACTACAGTCAAGTAACAACCGCCTACAATGTGAAAGGAATTTCATGGACTTCTTCGACGACACCGTATCTCGTCGTTAATCTCGTTTTAATGCGGAATGCTCCGGTGGCTGTGGAAATCGACTACGAATGGGACATACTTCGACAACTACGACCCGAAGGATATTCCACTCTACTTTGCTGGCGAAGGACTCGTGCTGGGATGATCTATTCATCGCGAACGGAATCGTGTAGCTTAGGATGCAGAGAATAAGTATGAGCGCAAAATAGAAACGTTGGACCCGCCCAGGCAAATTTTCCCCTTGTTTAACCATTGAAAAAGCCGTTTCAATTGGCTAAAGGTGGTTGTCTGGAACTGTGTAATGGACGAAAAGTTGTTCGAAAGCTAGTTAAAAGTGAAGTAGTATAACCTCGGTCATGTATCCTCCTATATATAAAGTATCATGTATCCATATATAATTAATTGACATATAACAGAGTCGAAATATATCTTTGCGTGTACGCAATAGGAATCTCTTAATAAATGATCATAAATAACAGAATCTAAAATATATCTTGCGTGTACGCAGTAGGAATCTATTTAAAGTGCACATATATTAATCATAATTATATGAATCCATATACCAATGTATAAACAAATCAGGTAGCCTATAATAATCTGTTACCTTTTATCTTCCCAATATCTGCAGTTATATATGAGTTAGTATATTGATAATGAATCAGAAATCAACGAATCAATCAGCATAAAAACATTAATAATTTTATCAATTCATATATGATATTTTTTATCAGTTAAAATATGATTTTTATCATGTTAATCTTCATTCTATGCAATTATCAGAGTACATTAGTATTTTCTGTAGCATAAGTATCTTAAAGAGATGAAGTGAAAAACTGTATCATTATATATATCATGTGATCACTATTATTTACCAATATCATTGTTTTATATTTTATTACTTGAATCAATTCATGTACACAATGAATTTTTATTTACTTATATATATATATTCACATAGTGTCTGTATCACACTCCTATAGTCAGATGCAAGTCAAGTTTGAGTAATATTCAGTAGCTGGTTTTGGTAGCTGACCGAGCTAATGTAAGTGTTTTACATAATAAAAATATGGAATGTTAGTCCATATATATAAAAAAAAAAAAAAAAAATCTAAAACTAAGAGGTCAACCAGATTGCTTGCAGGAATGTGATCAGACTAGAGACGCTAAAGATGACGTATACAATAAGTATGTAAGCTAGATAAACATGCCGTCACCTGTAGTCATTCAATTGTTTATAAACATTAGTCCTAGCTCCCTGCTTGAGACAACTACCCCGACCTATTATTCAAACGGCCTACGTGATCTGTAGCGTGTCTCATTCGATTGTGTGTTCGTATGAAACTATGTCATCTGATAGTATGTTCATATGTTCGAACTACTGTCTGTTCCTTCATAACTTGTAACAGAGATGGTAGACAGGCAGAACAGAGTTAGCTATCGTCATTAGAAGACCTGTACCTCTTTACCTAAGCTTTATCATGAGAGGATAGGATTAGCCATCATCATTGGCAGAAGCGATCAGCTATCGTCATAGAAGACTGTACGATCATACCTGATCTTCATCATGTAAAACTTCAGAAGATTATACTATTTTTATACCTTGTGTTTTCTACAAGAACCTCACCGAACCATGAGTTTAACACATCGTCGTAAAGATAATACCGACTTCGTAAGTGATCTACAAAACCCCAGACACTCCATTGAAGATGGAAGTGCAATACCAACCGACTTAGCGTATAGATTATCGCTAGTCTAACATTACCTCATAGGGCGCCTTATCATACAAGGCACAAGCCCTAATATATATATATATATATATATGTATATATATATATATTATGTATATATATATATATATATGTATATATACATATCATATATATATATTATATATATTATTATATATATATATATATATATCAAATGTATATTTATATATGTATATGTATATATATATATATATATATATATATATAGATAGAGAGAGAGAGAGAGAGAGAGAGAGAGAGAGAGAGAGAAACTTGTCACTTTTTTTACCAGATACATATGCAACTATAATATCCACACTGGCCTTCTAACTTCTCGAATTCTTCACACTTTCGGAAGCCTGAGATCCAAATGGACGAATAAGAATCAACTTTGACGCGCGTGGCAGGATTCGAACCCGCACCCTTAGTATCAGAACGAGGTGACATTACCGCGACATCGCCAGCACATGAAATTCATACAGTTTCATATATAAATCATCAATATAAAATTCATGTTTATTTGGAAATTCTATAATATGATGCTTCTCTCAGCCCTGCTCTTTCGCACCATTATTAATTTTTTTAAATCCCACATATAACGGGTTTTTATAGGTCATGAACTTTATTTCAAATTAATATAAAACGATAAATTACGAAAGAATAGAGAAGAAGCTGAGAGATCACCACAAAATGAATGAGTAATGACTGGACACCAGATCAACAAACGCATGAGTCGACAAATGACCAGGAAGATGAAAAAGGATTTTTCGCTAAATGGTATTTGTAAAAAGACATCCCACGATTCTGTTTTTAGGGGGGGGGGGGGGGGGAGGAGGAGGAGGGATATGAGCATACGTCATTAAAATTCACTGTAGTTATGATAACCTGAGCAGTGAATTTCAGCTTAGCAGTTACTGAACTGAAGTGGGGCCGCAGAATGGAGATGAGCAAGGAGCTAGCTAGTTTTGTTCATGACAGTAGGTATCTGAGGATCGGAAGGGGGACACCTTCTGTAGTATCAGTTTAAGAATCAAAATTAAAAGGCTGAGTGATATGTATATATATATATATATCTATATATATATATATATATATATATGTGTGTGTGTGTGTGTGTGTGTATGATATGTATATACATACATATATACATATATATATATATATTGTATGTATATGTATATCATACATATAACATATATATATATATATATATATATATATAATATTATATATATATATATATATATATATATATGCGCATTAGGCTAACTCAGAAGCAGAACATCTTTTGCTATACTAGCTGAAACTAAATTATCTTATCTTCGGCCTATTCAAAACAAAACGCTTAAGGAAGCAAAGAAAGATATATTTAAAGTAGGTATTTAACTATTATAATCTACAGGAGAAAAAAATCTAAAAAGAAAAAAAACTTACAAACAGATGGTCAAGGGGACGGGTGACCAATTCATACACGTCTGTCCTATGTCGTCAAAGTAAGCTGTTCGATAAAGCGAGAGAGAGAGAGAGAGAGAGAGAGAGAGAGAGAGAGAGAAGAGAGAGAGAGAGAGAGAGAGAGAGAGGAAAACGTTTGATATATTGCTTTAACCTCGTGGGTTGAGGATTAGTACATCGTCAAACTCTCCTTTTTCAACTAAATCTCTCTCTCTCTCTCAGCTTCAGCCTACAAAAGTCGACAAACAACGACATACCTAAATAAACTTCTTGGGTCAACAGAAATAGGCCCATGCCGTTCCTTGCTTCGGCCGGTAAGGGGATCCAGCACGGGCACCTTCATTATGAGCGAAAACCGATATCTCCCTATGGTCCGAGAGAGAGAGAGAGAGAGAGAGAGAGAGAGAGAGAGAGAGAGAGAGAGAGGGCACCGTTAAACCAATTTCCAAGCAGAAGCTTAAAATCAATTTGCGGGAAAGATTTGGCGGTATCTTTGGATCTTCATCAATTTCATCAGACCCGGGACCTTATCCAATTAAGGTAATGACAATTGCGGGATCTATAATGTTGATTCCGACGGCTTCTCACTTCCTCTTGGAACAAACGAACGGTGAAGGCAACTGTTAAATAATTATATATTTATATATATATATATATATATATATATATATATATATATATATATATATATATATAATTAAATAAATATTCTGGGAGCAGTGCTTGGAAGTGGAAGGAAGGGATAATCCTTTTCGATAAGAACTGTAGCCAATTTCCTTTACACAAATAAGACGACAGTCGTATTTTCATTTTTGGTTTCTGTGTGGAAGACGACAAGCATAGGAGATGGGAGAAGAAAATCAATGATCTGTATATGAATTTCTCTGATGTGAGATAAGCGAGGATTTCAAAGGCTCGTTTATTTTGTCTTACCAAATCTAACGGTGTTAATTATTCAGCTTTTCAATTTTTACTATTCCACTTTATTTTTACATGAGAAATCCATATCACAGGAATCTAACAAAATTCAGACGATAATGGAAAAAATGAAAATCCTGATTAATTATAACAGGAAAATCTAAGTTACGGTCTTTAATTCCTTTAAAACAGCGAGACCTTCCTTGCAGTTATCAGCCACGATAATATGAGGAAATTGTAAACACGAGCGTCAACCGATCTCTCTCTCTCTCTCTCTCTCTCTCTCTCTCTCTCTCTCTCACACACACACAAACACACACGCAAATACTGATTTTGGCTGTTCTGCCAGTCTAGGTCTTCCGGTCATGTTCCAAAACAGATATAAGAAATTTGCCGCCTCTCAATATGTCATCTTTATTCACTAGGTTGCACAAATGAGTAGGGCCTCAAAGGAATGTCCTCCTTATTAAGGATGCCAAGAAGAGATATTCATCATAGAATAATCGCGTGGATCAAGTTAACAAATATCACCAGGAAAAATAACAGTTACAACAATATGCCCAATTCTTCAAGATCTTCATTTATCAGCATCGTTCAGAAATATGACTATACTCTGTTTTTTTTTCCATCTGTCCATCCGCCTGTGGTGTTTTCGCATGGTAACACTGCGTCCCGGGCTTTAAATAGTTACGCTATGTGTAAGTTTTAGGTAAATAAAAGGATATCGGGGTGTACATTTGCAACTGAAAAGTGTTTTAATAATTTACAGTATGCGAATTACACCGTTAATATTCGAAATAAGGTTATTATTATTGTTGAAAGTAAGCTGAATGTAACTATATAAAGCCCGCGACGCAGTGTTACCATACGCAAAACCACACGCTGGTGGACAGATGGAAAAAAAACAGAGTATAGGGAGAGAGAGTATTTCGGAGCGAAATGTATTCTTATGGACCAAATATTCCTTTCTATTAGATTTCACCACAGAAAACGAGGGGATAACGATATCGATCACTTTAAATTAACAATAATATTAACAACTACATTTTACCTCCTTAAATCCAGCGGTGATCGTTCTTTACAAACAAATAACCAACTCTTACATATTACTTCCAAAAGCACTAGATATGTATGTTATAAGTTGGTAACGTTTGCCAAGTAGATTCTTGTATATGTAAGACGTATGTATGTAGTACACAAACAAACACACAC
Organism: Macrobrachium nipponense; assembly: GCF_015104395.2. NCBI lineage: Eukaryota > Metazoa > Arthropoda > Malacostraca > Decapoda > Palaemonidae > Macrobrachium > Macrobrachium nipponense. Next base: position 26,782,639 of record NC_087208.1, read on the forward strand.
ATATATTATAATATTATATAAAATGTGTGAGTGTGTTTCTGTTTGTGTGCGCCTGTATGTGTTTGTGTATAGATATATATTTCATGTTCATATATATATATATAATATATATATATATATATATATATATATATATATTATAATATATATACACACATACACACGCTCACTTTATAACAAGAGTTTCAGAACTCTCCGTGAACGCCGTACGTGAAGCAATTTCCCTTCCCCGAAGTTGGATATTAAATTTCGGAAATTGGGTTTTGCTCGAGATCAGCTGCATCTTTAACCAATGAAATATTAGCGACGGGGAAAAAGATCTGTTTCGTGAAAAAGGGACTACGATGAGAGAGAGAGAGAGAGAGAGAGAGAGAGAGAGAGAGAGAGAGAGAGAGAGAGAGAGAGACCTTCCTTATAGACCTTACAGCTCGTTCGGGTTGCCCCAGGTCCCTCAGAGAAAGAGAGAGAGAGAGAGAGAGTTGTAACCTTTTCCTTTGCGATTATGAAGACATATTCCAGCTATATATCTCCCTATTTCAGGCTTACAGAACAATCATAACACACAGAATTACAACAACATTTAAAATCGTAAATGGTAAAATGAGTGATTTACAAGAATGAAAAAGTGAGAGACATAATCATGATTATTTCTATATGGGAAAAAAGCAGAATATTGTGTTTAAAAAATAAAGTGCTTCTAAGCACCATAAACGGTCAATAAAAATAGGACGTTTATCAATGAAGAAGACCGAAGGTGAATTTAAACAGATCACAACAAGCCATGGTAAAAGTCTGCATCTCTATTACAGGTCTAAAGACTAAAAAGCGATGGGAACAAATAAAGGTTATTTGACTGCCTCTCAGAAAGAAGAAAAGAACAGCTGGTAGGCACAAGTGAGGAAGAAAATGAGGAATACCCCTGTTTAGTTATTGGCGAAGGAGACTTCTAATCGATATAGGTTGGCCCAAAAGTAGGTTTACAGTTATCACGTAGGCACTTTACATTTCTTTTAAATTAGTTGATTATACTTAAATTGCTATCATACAATCATATTGGTTCTGCACATCTAAAACAGGCAATGCTTCCTCTAAAAATATCCTCCTTCAACACTGAAACATTCTTTTTTTCATAATTAAGATCTAAACTGTTCATGCGTGAATGTGACATAGGTAATTAAATAACTGTAAACCAAATTTTGGGTCACCCCACAATTTTAATGACAAGAGTCAAAATAGGAGAGAATCACGCATTTCGTATTCTTTTGAGAATGGAAAATTTGCCATAAAAATAAAGAAATTAATTTCGAATTAGGAACTCAAGAATACAATTTCCAACAAGGTACTTCGGGACGCCACGCTTTAGAAAAAAAATGCTTTTGTATGCAAATTTATATATATATATAATATATATATATATATATATATATATATATATATATATATATATATATATATACCTCTTTATACTACAGACAACATTTATACAAGGTGTGCTGTCCATCCAGTTTTAGCAAGTTGTCTGACCAATAGCTGTCTATACCAACTCTTACCGCAACAACCAAAATATATATATATATATATATATATATATATATATATATATATATATATATATATACTATACATTATATAGAAATACATATACATATACATATATATATATATATATATATATATCACATATATATACATATATATAGATAATATATATATAGTATATATATATATTTATATATATAGATATCCCCAAAACCCACCCGCTTCCACAAGGACTCTCCAGCTGTGAAGCAGAATAATTCCATGTTGTCAAGAACGTGCTACGCGTGTACCATCACCCAGTCTCTAAATAGCACAGCGAGAATACGGACGAATCCCATGAGCTTATGTTTCAATCCTGGGCCAGTTAAGAGAAGTCACGGCTTTGGGTCATGGGCCGAAAGGGTTTCCGGGAGGGAAGGGGATGGGGAGGGGGAGGAGGGGGATGCGTGTCTTTGGAAAGAGATGAAAGATTGTGGGTCCTGGAAACAGTATATCAATGGCCACATTCGTGCTATGAGTTTATGATAGTAAATACATGAATAACAATCCGTTATTTTATAATTTATATATATATATATATATGTAAAATATATATAATTTGGTTATTTACGTAAGTAAGATGAGGTATACAGACCTTTACAAAAAAAAATTATACTCTTTAAATGTATCATTATAATCTCAATACAGAATAAGTAACATCTTATACCTTAACAAATGAGATAATCAGTTGCAATGAGGCTCGTTATTTGGGAAAACAATTGAACTCATAAGTGGCATGGAAATATACGTCTTAAAACAAGGAAATGAAAAATAACATTTAACAACAAGAATAACGACAACAACAAGAAAGTAGTTTGTAGGCTTTCTCCCCGAGTAAGCGAAAATACTCATAGCAGCATGAGTCTTAAAATGAAGAAACAAATCCACAGTTATGTATATGTAGTATATATATTTTAAGGATAAAACTGTACTGACAGGTTTCGGGAATCTGTTCGGTTCACCTTCTCAATCTAGATCCTCGTTGGACGAGTGGTTTTCGCACTCGGCTGCCAGTCTGGTAGTCCGAAGTTCGATTCTCGGCGCGGCCAACGTGGAATCAGAGGAATGTATTTCTGGTGATAGAAATTCATTTCTCGATATAATGTGGTTCGGATCCCACAATAAGCTGTAGGTCCCGTTGTTAGGTGACCAATTGGTTCCCAGTCACGTAAAAATATCTAATCCTTCGGGCCAGTCCTAGGAGAGCTGTTAATCAGCTCAGTGGTCTGGTAAAACTAAGATATACTTAACTTTTCAATCTAAAAAGTTGATGCAACATTCCAACTTAGCAAACATAAAAGGACTAAAAACCAGTAAGATGTTTATAAACTATGGATCCGGTAGTCACTCAATGATCAGGCAATGCCGTCGTTTTCAGATGAAAGCCCAGCCAGTCGCCTGGAATGCCAAATGCGGTCGTTTTGATGGTCATCTACTGCATAAGCGACCGGTTCCATAGTTTATAAACAACTTCGCTTGTTTCGAGTCCTTTAATATGGGACCCTAACAGATTCCCGAAAGCTATCTGTACAGTTTTATCCTTAAAATATACGTATACATATACATAACTATGTATTGGTTTCTCCAATAATAATGATAATAATAATAATAATAATAATAATAAATAATAAAATAATAATAATAATAATAATAATAAAAGGAAAAATAAGTTGTCATCAACGTACATATTATATAATACCTTACTGAATAAGAACTACTTAACAACAAACTACGTACAACATGCATAACAACATAGAAATAAAAAAATAAAAATCTAAAAACCGAAGAAAGTATAACAACGGGAAGTAATCTCCCCACAATCCCACTGCAACACTACAACATTACAGATGTTCAGCGACTCACCTATCTGAATTGGAGGACATTACCAATCTCCGAAATTGCATGCATTATTAATATATGCAAATATATTTATGGAAACATGAGACCGCATAACCTCCTCTTCGGTCCGCTGAAGTACTTTCACGAGCCAAGGAGCCTTTTCTCTCTTTGAAGCTACTGATACTGATGTGTGCACTGGAATGTTTCCTCAAACACACAAATGCTCTCTCTCACACACACAATTATTATTATTATTATTATTATTATTATTATTATTATTATTCAGAAGATCAAACCCTACTCATATGGAACAAGCTTATAGGCGACAGTGAATTGAAATTCAAGCTTCCAAAGAATATGGTCCTCGTTTGAAAGAAGTTTTGGAAGATAATAGGATATATATATATATATTATTATATTATATATATATATATATATATATTATATATATGTATATATATATAATATAATAATATATACATCAAATTAGTATCACTTGTAGGGGCGTTCCATAAGAGTAGGGGTTTTCCTATACATATATATATATACTATATAATATATATATATATATATATATATATATATATATATATATATATAGTATATATATACATACAAACACACACACACACACACACACACACACATATATATAATATATATCTATATATATATAGGAAAATCACTACTCTTGTGGAACGAGCCTACAAGTGATATATGTACATATATATAATATATATATATATATATATATATATATATATATATATATATATATATGAAAACCCCTACTCGTATGGAACGACCCTACAAGTGATATTTATTTGAATGTCAATCTCACTCCCAAAGAAAACGGTGTTCAGTTGCAAGAAATTACAGAAGATAACAGGAAATAGAGAGAGAAAAGAGATACCTAATTAGAAAGAAAGGTAAATTATTAGCTAAAAAATACAAAAAAATATATATAAATGAATCGTTTTAAGGTACTAATGCATTGCATCTTTACTTGAAATTTTGCGAATTAGATCGCACAACATTCAGGGAGACTATTCCTGAGCCTAACGGTGTCAGGAATAATTGCATTTTCAAGTTGCAAGTGACCGAAAAGAGAGGAATTTGCATGAGTAAAAAAATCATTTTAGGAATATAACAAGGTTTTGATAAAGTTAATTTAACTCAATGTGCAATCCTACTAAAAAGTAAGTGAGTAATTACTGATAAAAAGGTACACAGGTACAAATGAAATGCTTTAAATGTTTTCACGTTGAAAGGATAATGAGATGGAAAATATATAAAATGAATAAAAACTGAAATTGAAAAAACTAACTTACGACATAACAACAATACTGAATTTAAAAAGACTGCAACAGCAAAGCGAACCACAGACAAAGATATTCTGTACAACAAAGGTTCCTAATCATCCAAGACTTCCCATTCCCACTTGCAACCCGCCTAAGTCGACTTACTACAAGTTGCAAAATCATTTATTCACGTCTGGTGTAAAAATAAGCACAAATATTTTAAGTGCATGACATTATACCCAAATTGCTCTGTCATGGATGGAGAATGTTCGGTAATATATATATATATATATATATATATAATATATATATATATATATATATATATATATATATAATTTCCCTCCTTCCATGAAGCAATGCGGGTATAATGTAATACTTTTAATATATTCACATTTATAAATGTACATATATACTACCATCAATATATATATATATATATATATATATATATATATATATATATATATATATATATATATATATATATATCCTAACATTTTGGGATAATAGGTGGGGCAATTTTAATGAATTCCTCTCGAAATTAAACACATTAGTGCCCAGCATCAAATTTAAAGTTGAATGGGAAACAGACAACAAAATTCCTTTTCTTGATGTTTTAATAATCAGAGATACGACAGAATACAAATTTACCATATACAGAAAACCAACGTTCTCACTTTCATACATTCACTAATATAGCTATCACGACATTAATATCAAGATAGGTGTAGCTAGTAACTTGTTCTTAAGAGCCTTACGAATTTGTTCCCCAGAATTCCTGGAAAAAGAATTTGAACTAATTCGCAAGCAACTTTCGTCTTTAAAATATCCTGACCATATAATTGAGAAAGCAATTCACAAAGCAAACGTAATTTTCTACCGACCCCCTAAAGACAAGACCAGAGATACACCCAACAATAAAATAATAATTCCCCACCTGGACACGATTAAGAGAATAACCAACCCCCTCGGAAAATCGAACCCTTTTGTATTTACTTACCCAAACACCTTAGCCAAATCCCTGATTAACGTCCAACAAAAGACATCTCCAAAGGACTCTGGGGTATACGAAATCCCATGCCAGGACTGTGACCAATCTTACATCGGATTTACAGGTAAATCCCTTCCCAGAGATTAATACAACACAAACGGTCAGTTAGGTATGGACAACAGAACTCGGCTATTTTCAACCATATAAATGAACATAACCATAGAATAAACTGGAATTTGTCACGTGTAATTTATAGCAGCAACTGCCGGTACAAGAGTCAAATGATGGAATCGGCCTTAATAAAAGAGAGGCAGGTAATGAACATCTCAAAAGGAGCATGGATTTCAGATACGATCTACAACGTCTTCATTCAACCAACACTTAAGAAGATTAAAGGAAGATTATCACCGGGGGTGACTTAAATTGGCTTGTTTGTGGATGGACCTCTTGGTATAAATACCACCTTTTCTGTAAACTTTTCTCATTCATCTACCTGAAGAGGGAGACAGCAGTCTCTGAAATATAGTACTTTTTTCTCTATATTTTGGTGCTTTTATGGGCTCCTTTTATTAGATGGAATTCTGTTATTACAGAACATTTTTACCAGTCTATATATATATATATATATATATATATATAATATATATATAGATAATATATATATATATATATATACACACACATATATAGTTTATACACATACATACATATATACACGCATATATGAGGAAATAAACGAATCACAGCAGATTACTTTTAGTCTTTTTCTTCGTCAGCCACAGCTGGTAAATGTTATTCAAGTCAGAGCAGATAGAGTTAGAGAAAGTTACACCGGATTTTAGCAGGAGTTTGCTTCGCGGGAGTCGGGCTTTAAAAGGAGACAGCTGCAGAGAGTGGATAAATATTGGAAAACTTTCGGAAGATAATTCAATGCCAGCAGGAAAATATGAACGACGGAACTGTAAGGAAGGAGAAGTGGCCAAATGGACATTAAAACAGCTTAATATGATTTACTTTTACTTTTTTCTCTCTCTCTCTCTATTGTTTTTCCCCCTATCATAGTCATCCTATTCGACTGGGTGGTTTTTATAGTGTAAGGTTCGGGTTGCATCTTACCTCCTTAAGAGTCCATCACTTTTCTTACTAAATGCGCTGTTTCCATGAGCACACTCTTCTGTATGAGTCCAGGGGCTACTTCAGCCTCAAATGTTTCCATTATTATTATTATTATTATTATTATTATTATTATATTATTATTATTATTCAGGAGATGAACCCCACAGGGGCCACAGACTTGAAATTCAAGCTTTCAAAGAATATGTGTTTATTAGGAAGTAAGAGAAGGTAAAGGTAATATATAGAGAAAGAAGATGTCTCATTTTGAAAATAATAATAATAATAATAATAATAATAATAATAATAATAATAATAATAATAATAATAATAATAATAATAATAATAATAATGTGGCGCCGTGGAGGAGTGGGTTAGGTCGTCAATAGACTTAAGTCAAGTTAAGCAACATTGGCTCTGGTCAGTCGTTGGATGGTGACCGCTCTCCTCGGCGTTGATTCCTTGGGAAAGGATCTTTACCATAATTTCCTCAGTCTACTCAGCTGTAAATGAGTACCTATCCCTGATGGGGTAGGGTCCAAGCTATGGGTTAAATAGCAAAACTCAGCAATGATGGAAAGAAATGAAGGATTAAACGACAACGACGTAAATGGAACTCTGGCAACAGAGGAGCTTCGTCCGGCAACCAGGTATTCAACCCAATTGAAGGGGAAGACGGTCAGGTACTTGGAGGTCGTCATCCAGCAACTGATCACCACAACGACAATAATCAACAGCCTGAGATTGGAGCTACAGAGGCAAAAAGGAAGAAATGGAACAAGAGAAGAAAATAAGGAAATATGGAGATGCTACATCAGAAGCAAACCCGACGGAGAGAGGATATAGAAGAAGATTGGTCAACATCTGGAATGAGAGGAATAACACCCCCAAACAGAGCAGAGGCTGGCAGACCAAGCAAGGAACATAAAGAAAAAGAACTGGCTCTCCCCAACAGAAAGAGAAGAACTGGAAAGGGAAATGTCACACGACAACGAATTACACGAAGACGAACTTAGAGACGATGCCACAGAAGACGACAGGGAGGATGAGGTATCAAACAACGACACACGAAGAAACACCGATGAAGTAACAGAGAGGACGGAATGGGTAGAAAAGATTAGACAATGGATGGAGCCAGATACAGAGAGAACAAAGATCCCCTCCATGAAAGCCTACAACACCAAGAAATTAAGGGAGAAAACAAGTGAGGTCAATGAAATACTGGGCATAATACAGACCACCAGTATCACAGAAACAAATAACTTGACATATGCAGGAGCAAGATTAGTAGCAGAACTGATGGGGATTCGAACACCAACACCACCAGCACACCAACCCAACAAGCAAGCCAACCACGCAACCTCCTTGGAAAAGGCGCCTGGAAAAGCAAATCATGGTGATGAGATCTGACTTGAGTAAACTGAAAGAGATGGCAGAAAAAAAGGCTAAGAAGCAAGAAAACAAGGAGGAACTCAACGAGAATACAAAGTACAAGAGAGGGGATTAAACAACACAATAGAAGATGTCAAAAACAGAGGCTTAAGGCCAAAGTACATAAGATCCAACGGTACATGAACAGGAATAAGGGATACCAACAGAACAAACTATTCGGAACCCAACCAGAAAAGACTATACAGCCAACTAAGAGGGGAAGACAACCACCCAGAAATTCCCGAAGCCGAACCAAGTAAGAGACTCTGGGAAAACATATGGAGCAATCCGGTATCACACAACAAACATGCAACATGGCTCCAGGAAGTCAAGGAAGAAGAAACAGGGAGAATAAAACAAAGATTCACAGAGATCACGACAGACACAGTCAGACACAACTAAAGAAAATGCCAAACTGGAAAGCCCCAGGTCCCGATGAAGTCCATGGATACTGGCTCAAAAACTTCAAGGCCCTACACCCACGAATAGCAGAACAACTCCAGCATTGTATCTCAAATCACCAAGCACCCAAATGGATGACCACAGGAAGAACATCCTTAGTACAAAAAGACCAGAGTAAGGGAAATATAGCCAGTAACTACAGGCCTATCACCTGCCTACCAATAATGTGGAAGTTACTAACAGGTATCATCAGTGAAAGGCTATACAACTACCTAGAGGAGACAAACACCATCCCCCACCAACAGAAAGGCTGCAGAAGGAAGTGTAGGGGCACAAAAGACCAGCTCCTGATAGACAAAATGGTAATGAAGAACAGTAGGAGAAGGAAAACCAACCTAAGCGTGGCATGGATAGACTATAAGAAAGCCTTCGACATGATACCACACACATGGCTAATAGAATGCCTGAAAATATATGGGGTAGAGGAAAATACCATCAGCTTCCTCAAAAATACAATGCGCAACTGGAATACAATACTTACAAGCTCTGGAATAAGACTAGCAGAGGTTAATATCAGGAGAGGGATCTTCCAGGGCGACTCACTGTCCCCACTACTCTTCGTAGTAGCCATGATTCCCATGACAAAAGTACTACAGAAGATGGATGCCGGTACCAACTCAAGAAAAGAGGCAACAGAATCAACCATCTGATGTTCATGGACGACATCAAGCTGTATGGTAAGAGCATCAAGGAAATAGATACCCTAATCCAGACTGTAAGGATTGTATCTGGGGACATTAGGATGGAGTTTGGAATAGAAAAATGCGCCTTAGTCAACATACAAAAAGGGCAGAAAGTAACGAGAACTGAAGGGATAAAGCTACCAGATGGGAGCAACATCAAACACATAGATGAGACAGGATACAAATACCTGGGAATAATGGAAGGAGGAGATATAAAACACCAAGAGATGAAGGACACGATCAGGAAAGAATATATGCAAAGACTCAAGGCGATACTCAAGTCAAAACTCAACGCCGGAAATACGATAAAAGCCATAAACACATGGGCAGTGCCAGTAATCAGATACAGCGCAGGAATAGTGGAATGGACGAAGGCAGAACTCCGCAGCATAGATCAGAAAACCAGGAAACATGACAATACACAAAGCACTACACCCAAGAGCAAATACGGATAGACTATACATAACACGAAAGGAAGGAGGGAGAGGACTACTAAGTATAGAGGACTGCGTCAACATAGAAAAAGAGCACTGGGCAATATCTGAAAACCAGTGAAGACGAGTGGCTAAAGAGTGCATGGAAGAAGGACTAATAAAAGCAGACGAAGGACCCAGAAAATATCAGAGGACAGGAGAAAGACAGAAAGAACAGAGGACTGGCACAACAAACCAATGCACGGACAATACATGAGACAGACTAAAGAACTAGCCAGCGATGACAATTGGCAATGGCTACAGAGGGGAGAGCTAAAGAAGGAAACTGAAGGAATGATAACAGCGGGCACAAGATCAGGCCCTAAGAACCAGATATGTTCAAAGTACGATAGACGGAAATAACATCTCTCCCATATGTAGGAAGTGCAATACGAAAAGTGAAACCATAAACCACATAGCAAGTGAATGCCCGGCACTTGCACAGAACCAGTACAAAAAGAGGCATGATTCAGTAGCAAAAGCCCTCCACTGGAGCCTGTGCAAGAAACATCAGCTACCTTGCAATAATAAGTGGTACAAGCACCAACCTGAAGGAGTGATAGAAAACGATCAGGCAAAGATCCTCTGGGACTATGGTATCAGAACGGATAGGGTGATACGTGCAAACAGACCAGACGTGACGTTGATTGACAAAGTCAAGAAGAAAGTATCACTCATTGATTGTCGCAATACCATGGGACACCAGAGTTGAAGAGAAAGAGAGGGAAAAATTGGATAAGTATCAAGATCTGAAAATAGAAATAAGAAGGATATGGGATATGCCAGTGGAAATCGTACCCATAATCATAGAGCACTAGGCACGATCCCAAGATCCTTGAAAAGGAATCTAGAAAAACTAGAGGCTGAAGTAGCTCCAGGACTCATGCAGAAGAGTGTGATCCTAGAAATAGCACACATAGTAAGAAGAGTGATGGACTCATAAGGAGGCAGGATGCAACCCGGAACCCCACACTATAAATACCACCCAGTCGAATTGGAGGACTGTGATAGAGCAAAAAAAAAAAAAAAAAAAAAAAAAAAAAAAAAAAAAAAAAAATAATAATAATAATAATAGTAATAATATATGAAGGTAGAGACCCTCTCTCAAACATGTTTGTTAAAGAGTGATGGCAGCATCAGTGGAATTGATTTTATATATGGTCTTTCAATTCTTCTTATTATTCTCTTCTCATCAGGGCTGATATTTGCTACTAGCTGGCCGATGTTCATATCTTTAACCAAGATATGAACATTGGCCAGCTATTAGCAAATATCAGCCCTGATGAGAAGAGAATAATAAGAAGAATTGAAAAGACCATATATAAAATCAATTCCACTGATGCTGCCATCATCTTTAACAAAATAATAATAATAATAATAATAATAATAATAACAATAACAAATTAATAGCAATAGTTTTCAAGATGCAGATACGCAAATATTAAATTACTTTCTGTCAATGCAATGAGCAAGTCTTCATTATCCCAAACATCAAGAATTACCTTGAGAGTGAGCTTAAATACCTACATTAAATTGTGAATTTTAATTCCATTTATAATGCAAAGACTGTCATGATTTAACAATTATCTTTCTAAACATATTCCGTTAAGAAATGAGAAACACGTGCAATGACGCACCCAAGAACTAAATGAAGATTAAAGTCAATGAAGGTATGAAAACAAACAATGAAAACCAATCTATCTCATTAATTTACATCTATAATTCTGGTGCCGAAAACAAGCCAAAGCATTCGATACATGATCTCATGAAATAAATAATAACACGTAAAATCAGCACGGCATTTCTATAAATATATTCACAGAAATCTCCCCTCCATGTTTTGCCACGGATCAAAAGCAAACAACACATCTCTTCAAACTGCAAACAGGAATCGAGAAATCAGATGCAGGGCCGAGTTTCCGCGTGCAGTCAATAGATGGCATTACTATCGCTCTCTTGATAACCTGTCAATTACATTGTTATGAGCGGGAACCTCCTTTTGGGATAATCTAATTCACCTCGCTAAGTGATTCTCTCAGGATGTAGCTGCGGCTCGCTCTTCTCTCTCTCTCTCTCTCTCTCTCTCTCTCTCTCTCTCTATAGAAAACAGTAATATTAAAATATAAGTGAGGTTTTACTTCAAACTAATGATAAAAGCACCGGGCACAAATCAGAAAGAATGAAACATTACTATTATTACTATTACTACTATTAGGGAAAAACTCTCTATCGCGAGAGTATATATAATGTTGCAAAGGGTCCACAATAATACAAAATGTTAAGAGTCCATGTATAATTTTTAAGACTTTACAGAAAGCTTTCGAACCCTTCCCTGGGCTCATCTTCAGTCCAAATGAGCAATAAGTTACATGTAGAGAGGTAAATTTAAAAACAAGAGTCGTTGAGGATCGTTGACAACGGTCGTTAGCTCGTTAATGAGCCCATTAACGAGCTAACGAGCTAACGACCGCTGTCAACGATCTTCAACGACTCTTGTTTTTAAATTTACCTCTGTACATGTTGTAACTTATTGTTCATTTGGACTGAAGATGAGCCCAGGGAAGGGTTCGAAAGCTTTCTGTAAAGTCTTAAAAATTATACAAGGACTCTTAACACTTTGTATTATTGTGGACCCTTTACACCATTACTATTATTATTATTATTATTAATCAGAAATTGAACCCTACTCATTAGGAGCAAGCTCAGACTTGCCATTGATTTGAAATTCAAGCTTCCAAAGGATATGGTGTTTATTAGAAAGGAGTAACAGAAGGTAATGGTAAATACAGAACACCTGGTTAAAGGTCATAAAATTCTTCAGCTAATGGGCAAATATGAGAAGGGGAATTTTTAGGTACTGGAACGAATATGCCTTAATATCCAATAAGTCAAAGAGGGTCTGCAAGATAGACGCGAATAGCCCAGTATTTGTGTACTCCGTTAAAGAACGGGTGATAATACTTTTTTTGCAATTGAGTGAAGGGGAAAGTTTATATCTATTAATTTATTTAACATTTCATCTACTTTTTTCTAATAACCGATCTCTTCTCCCTGTATTTCCCATAACTATTACCTTCTGTTATTTCTTTCAAATAAACTCCATGTTCTTTGGAAGCTGGAATTTCAAGTCAATGATCCCTGTGGGTTTGTTCTACATGAATAGGGATCATCTTCTGAATAATAATAATAATAATAATAATAATAATAATAATAATAATAATAATAATAATAATCTATATCTATAAATGAGAATGTAAGTAAACTTGTAACAAAAGGAAGTTAATCTACGATTTAGCTGTCAAACTATGAATGTACTGGGTGTTTGGTGTTTGCAAGATAATCGCCTATCAAGGGATATCGCTTATAGCTGAACAAAAAGGAAAAAAAATGAAAAAATAATAATAACAATTAAAACAATAAAGACTCAAGTACTAACAATTATCATATCATAACAATTATCATCATCGCAAACTTAACCTTTCATTACTTTTACTAATCTCACGCCAAAACAACAGAGCAAACAAGTTAGTTTGTTTGTTTGTATGGTGTTTTTACGTTGCATGGAACCAGTGGTTATTCAGCAACGGGACCAACGGCTTTACGTGACTTCCGAACCACGTCGAGAGTGAACTTCTATCACGAGAAATACACCTCTCACTCCTTCATGGAATGCCCGAGACTCAAACTCGCGGTCACCGAAGTTGGCACGCCGACACCATACCGACCACGCCACTGAGGCGCCAGAGCAAACAAGTGCAACAAATTCAAACAAGACGCGAGAGAAAAACACCAAGGTCCATCTATAAAAGGAAAACCTTTCAGAATTGAATTCGCTCCTGACCTATCAATCATCTCGACATCATTAGCGTCATTACTTTATCTTTCGACGCTCTTCCCGTCTTCACATTTTATTCTTCATCATTTCTTTTTCTCTTTTCTCCTTGGACGACACCTTTGGCGAGTATCTCTGCACCCTGATGATCTTTTATTATTAAAATATATTACCTCGACCTCATTCTAAAAACGACACTGGCAAAGATACAAGTTCCATTTTTCCTCTTCCAGTCTCGATTATTATTATTATTATTATTATTATTATTATCATTATTTATAAAATCGAACACGTTCTGTAAAGCTCTCGTTTTGTATGAATATTAATATATATTCTTAACAACACCAACATCACTGTAGATTTCTCAACCAGTTTTATTATTATTAATATATTACGGCTTTATTTGCTTTCTGATTAATTGAAGACCGCTTTATTCAAATTTTATCTAAAATCATCTTACATAAAACTGTTCCCAATCTGACCAGTGATTATTGAACTATGCAATTACGGAACCTCCCGGCAAAGGCACTTTATCTCAAGGCACTTTCAGTTTGGCAGTTCAAATCGAAGATATTGTTTCATCAAACTTAGAAATTTCTGTTTAATATGGGCTTTTCACTAACTTTTGCTAAAGTCATTTATCAGAATTCTGATATTCTTGAAATAAAAAAAAATTAAAATTCCTAACAATCTTTGTTTAAATTTGATCAATTAAGAGTCATTAATTTTGAAGATATTGTTTCATCAAACTTAGAAATTTCTGTTTAATATCGGCCTGCCACTAACGTTTGCTTATCATTATGATTTACCAGAATAAAAATCTAAAAATCAGTTACCAGAATTCTGAAAGCTCTTGAAATAAAAAGAGACCCTTAAAATTCTTGACAATCTTTGATTATATTTGATCAGATAAGTCATTAATTTTGACATATGAATGGCAGTGAAACCATTTAATAATGCTTCATGTCCTCTATCGCTTAAAAATACCGAAACTATCTTATTTTCTCCACACAAGCAAACAAGGAAATGGAAAAAAGATAGAAGCAAAAGGAAGAGTAATCCGATTCCGCAAAACAAGTGACTGCGAGTCTGTGGCCAACGTCAGCACAATCAAATTTTGTTACGCATAATTCCATCTCCTAACTGGGCGGATGTGGATCTCTCTCTCTCTCTCTCTCTCTCTCTCTCTCTCTCTCTCTCTCTCTCTCTCTCTCTCTCTCTCTCCTTCGGGCACATATACAGAAAATCGGATAAGAATTTAATCGAATTAATACAGGCATATGCATGCCGAGAACTGAGATGGGGTAAAGCCTAGATTTAAGATGGATCCACAGGAAAAGCTAAAGACATTAGTACGTCCAATATCAATCGATACAAAATGATCGTGAGGCTTTGGAATTACAGAGGAAGCACTGATTTCAGCAGTTCACAGGTTGAAAGAAAATGACTCGATTTCACAGTTTCAAACACCATCGATGGAGGGTGGAGGTAACTCAATTTTGTGCTATGTGGACATCGAATAGTAACCACATATACAAGCAACTTTATGAAGCAATGACCAATGTAGACATTGTAAAATATAAAAAAAGGCACTGATCTCTCAATTGAATTTTGTCAAAGAAATGCTTATAATACCCAATACAAAGAAATATTATTTATACATAGCGGTAAAGCAAAGCACACAAAAGTAACAATGATATTTAAGCATCATTTCTAAGAGGATTTGCCCCATCCTGTGGAATCATGACTGGGTGCGATTCCCGTCTGGGAAGGGGAATTTCTTTGTTTCTTTCTTTTCGTAAGTTAAGGCTTTCAATGGATGAGAGTATTTAAAAATATAGAGTAAAAAAGACGTTAAATATACAGCAAAATCTGTGTGTGTGTGTGTGTGTGTGTGTGTTATATATATATATATATATATATATATATATATATATATATATATATATATATATATCTATATATATATATATATATATATATATTAGGATCTTGAATGAGCTTCAAAGGGCCACGAGAACAAAATATATATATTCGAAGAAAAAAAAACGGAAATCCAGGTCCAGTGGGTGAAACA
>NC_087208.1:26813421-26815921 GCF_015104395.2 Macrobrachium nipponense
ACACACAAACTGATAACTTACAATATCACCAATTTTGGCTTTTTCTCATAATAAGCCGATATTCAGCCTCTCTTTTCTCCCCAGTGGCGTTATGGTCTGGAATCTTTGAAAAGCCAACTGAATTAATCAATAACCGTTAAACCTCTCTTGCATTTTTCTTTCTGCATCGTCTTGGGTGAGTTCGGAACTTTTCTAATAAAATAAAATAAAAAATCGGAACGCTTTTAAATCACCATCTTAAACCCTTCAAAATGTTCAGTTTTTGACTTGCATATGGTGGTATTTTGATTTACACGTGGATCTTACTTTGACTTAAAGTGGATGGTATTTTGACTTACACATGGATCTTAACTTGACTTACACGTGGCTCTTATTTTGACTTACACGTGGATCTTAACTTGACTTACACGTGGCTCTTATTTTGACTTACACGTGGATCTTAACTAGACTTACACGTGGCTCTTATTTTGACTTACACGTGGATCTTAACTTGACTTACACGTGGCTCTTATTTTGACTTACACGTGGATCTTATTTTGACTTACATGTCGATGTTATTTCTGACTTACACATGGATCTTACATTATATCTGAAAATCATAAGTCGTAACCCATTTACTGGACAGTTAGTTCTACGCTGAAGAGCCAGAGAATAAGAGAAAAAGATGAATGAGAGAATAAGAGAAAAAGATGAATGAAAAGACTGACGTAATAGTCCGCTCTTTTACGTGTAAGAGTATTTGAATTTTCTATATAGCTTGTTAACATCCCCATTTCACTTATTTTGGAGAATTAATTCCATCCTTCCTGGGAATAAAAAAAAAAATTTATTTACCCACAATCTGTAGATAAATTAAGTATGCTGTGATCTGCATCATTAATATTAAAATATAACACAAATGAATAACCAATATTTTAATTACATTCCAAGGTTTACTTTCAGGGGAATTCAATATGTGATTCAAAAGTCAGTTATTTTAGGGATAAATTTGGGATTTGGGATCAGATATATTTGGTATATTTAGTAACATCGGTTTTTCCTACAGTACGTACAGACAATAGTATTGAAATCTGCCGAAGAATCAATTGTATACAAATGTCTACGTTTGCACAAATAATTCTCTGCATACATTTACAAGGCAAGTATACGCTCTTCTCATACATATAGACTTTTTGCTATCCTATTTTAGAAAGAAAATCAGTCAGCAAAATTTTACAACATCGAGAGATAAAAGTAATTAAGTGATGCAACTACCTGATTCATACATACAAATATACATATACACATAAAATCAAAGTACCTGTAGAAGAGAATTACCCTTCGAAAATTAAAATCACTAAAATAATTTCTGATTTTCCTATAGAAGTAACGCTGCCTATCCCAGAATAAAAGTGAAGAATAAAAAGAGGACATAAATAATTTAGACATTGTTAAAATAAAAAAATGACCAACGAAAAGGAATTTTACCTTCAACTTTCATAAAATCATTTCGAAAATTCGCTTCGGGCCGTGGAATAATAATAAATTTTTGCCGTCCTTTCATTTAAACAAAATACCGCAGATTCCGCAAAAGTGGGCGGCAATAAATTACTTAAACTACAGAGAACGAGCTTGCATAAATAAACATTTTAGCTCTGGAACCGTTCTTTATCATTTTTTTCCCCCGAGTGGTTAGGCGTAATAATTTCCTCAGTGGCTGGTTATAATTACTTGCGGCTCATCCTTCAGTAACGAATTTAATCAGAATAAAATTTCGCACCAGATTTAAAAGATTTGAAAGAGTTGGCTTTTTTTATTTTCTTCAAAAGCGAAAACACAGGACTACAAACAGAGGATAACATGAGGCTTACATTTCCCACAAGATTACTGGAGAGAGAGAGAGAGAGAGAGAGAGAGAGAGAGAGAGAGAGAGAGAGAGAGAGAGAGAGAGAGAGAGAGAGAGAGGATTAAAATATTCCTGGGAAAAAGTTGCTAAGATTTAATCGGACTAATCTCTATTTCCTTTAGAAGAAATAAAAATGGCACGCGAATTTTATTCAGGATAAATAGATGTAAAACAAAAGGAAAACTTTTAAAACTGAGCAGCAAAACGAGAAACATTTATAACACTGAGCAACGAAGGTTAATAAGTAAATAAATGAATAAATATATAATTATGAATACAAGAAAGAAAAAGTACTCAGCACCGGAAGTAAGAGTTTCCTTTTAAGGTTAAATAAAGATTTACTAACTTGACGTAAAAATCCCTCAAATACCTACAATTGATGAGAAATTACTAAAAGTGACGAAAAATTACTTTCGTTACACATACAAAAACTACTGAGACTGAATAAATAAAAAAACTATAATAAAAATATGGTATAAATTAAATAACATCTATACCGGAAACCTACACGAGAGCATACCCACACTGAAAATAACTACAGACTTTCATACATATGAATTACACCAATTAATAACATGCGTCGCATTCAAACTGTAGAAAAAAAAGGAGAGAGAA
>NC_087208.1:26818421-26820921 GCF_015104395.2 Macrobrachium nipponense
GGTGCTATTTGAGACGTTGTGAAAGAGATTTACCGGTTTGTCCGTAATAGGCTTGGATTTCTGACTATCATTTTCCTGTGGTATTTGCTTATATATATATATATAGATATATATATATATTATATATATATATATATATATATATATATATATATATATATATATATATATATACATATATATATATATATATATAATTATATTATATAATATATATATATATATATATATATATATATATATATATATATATATATATATATATATATATTATATAAGAATTTTATCGCATCACCGTGATTCATATTGTAGAATCCTTTAGCTACAAATGTCCTTTAATATCCAATTCGCTCTGCCTTGGAATTAATATATTTTCATATATGTTAACCGAAGGGGAATTTTTTCGCTGATGAAAATTTCGTCCTCTAGTTCATGTGGTTTTCTTTCCTAGTGCATTTTTAATTATGTGTCCTCACTCCTTAATAATATAAACCTCTAAATTCTCATAATTATTCTTACAATCTTGGGTTGTCCCACCATCAATTATTCTCAATTTCTAACGTGTTTTCAGTTTGAATTACTCTCAATTTCTAACGTGTTTTTAGTTTGAATTAGTCTCAACTTCAAACGTGTTTTTAGTTTGAATTATTCTCAATTTCTAACGCGTTTTTAATTTGAATTAGTCTCAATTTCAAACGTGTTTTTAGTTTGAATTATTCTCAATTTCTAACGTGTTTTCACTTTGAATTAGTCTCAATTTCAAACGTGTTTTTCGTTTGAATTATTCTCAATTTCTACTAGCTGTCACTTAAGTTCTATCAAGCTCTTCAATATTCTCGCTTTCGTGCGTTCAGTGTCTTCATTGCTCGAGCTTTTAGAGCATTTTTTTGTTGTTGTTTCTCCAAGATATTATCGTTTTTTAGGTGTTCATGCCTTTCTTCTCAGTTTTTTTATGATCTAGACCTTATCGCTTTCAATATCTTACATGTTATCACTCTTCATTATTCTCCTTCTCTTTAAAGCTCTAACATTCTAATATGTGCTCTCACTTTATGAATTTTTTGTTTTAATACCTAAGAGTTCTCAAAATTTTTGGTCATTCCACTCTCTTTTTAGTGTTCCTACATTCTTGAACGTCCTTACTTTTAAACTCACAAACCAATACTAATGTGTCAACAATAGAAGCTTGCATTTCTCTTTATACTTACGGTTCCTGCGAACTTGCATGACACAAACGCATTTCTTTCCTATACTGGCACCGCAAAGGAGTACGTATTGGTTACATAAAAAAATACAAAAAGTAGAAATAAATAAAAGCAAACACATACGTCTCTATCGTGCAATGTAAATACAGTATATACGAACTCGTAGAATGTGCGCAAACGAGTACACATTCATGAATACGTACGTACACTCACACACGCACGCATATATATATAAATATATATATATATATATATATATATATATATATATATATATATATATATATATATATATATATATAGGCGATTACCTCGGGGTCAGTACCAAGCGCGTTTCTCCTGTTTATTCAGGATGTCTGAATAAACAGGAGAAAGTACTTGGTACTGACCTTCTGCCAGTTATTTTCCTGCGGTAATTCGGTCTATTGTAATGAAGTCATGTGCATCTACTGTGAATTTTTCAGCATATATATATATATATATATATATATATATATATATATATATATATATATATGTATATATATATATATGTGTGTGTTGTGTGTGTGTGTGTGTGTGTGTGTTTGGGCCGGGTGCGTGTGCGCAGGCGTATAGATAATTCTTTACATTTAGCTAACCATAACTCTAATTACAGCCAGGCACCAAAATTCAATTCACCATAAAAGTCCAAAAATGTGAAAACAGCAATTCTTTAAATATACATAAGCAAAAAGATTCATTAACATAATTTTTTTTATAATTGCTGATTTTTTAAACTTTACCAAAAACAGGATTATTTTCGAAATGGTACAAACATGCTCTCCATATGACTAATATTTTCACCAGTATATTTGCAAACTAATACTAGTGGCATAAAAAAAAAGATTAGTAGTACTATAACTCCATTCACTCATTTTGAGTTTTATCCCTAAATACAAATTCATTTACGGGTCAGAGTCAGATCTGTTTTATGTTTTCGCAACAACAGAAAAAATAGAAAAAACTTTTTGAAAAAAGGCTTTAATACAAACTACGTGAACCTATTACCGTTAAACATTAAACTCCTACAGACTTACGAGTTTCTAAGCACTGATTTTCAGGATGAGAATTCCATTCCTCTGGCTAATAAAACAATAATAAATCCAGTGGAAGAAAAGGCTTCCGAAAATAATTTCCTTTAATATAACAGTTCTAAAAATATAATCCCGTTAATGCTAGTCATATTAAGATACATTATGCCAGCATTAACCCATGGTTTTACGCGAAACACTAGGCATCACTGCCTCATTATATGCACTTTAAATGACACAAAA
>NC_087208.1:26825921-26835921 GCF_015104395.2 Macrobrachium nipponense
ACACTATATAAAACCCAAAGAAAATCAAGAGACACACACAAACAAACTCTCACTGGCACAAACACCTATACAACAAACAAACGGCACGACAAACGCCCACTGGAGAGAAATTCGGTGGCCAAAAATACTCCACCATGATTTTTTATCGGTCGGCGCTACCTTTCAGACAAACGCCAGGTATGGAGTCCGAGGCTCTACCATTTTCTTCTTTCTTTCTTCTCTCTGGTCTTAAAAAGATATGAAAAACGGCAGGAAGGAAGATGCTGCTAATGACAGCTCTCCCCGACATCAAAGATTGAGAGCCAGGGTGCGCAAGGCGTGCGATTACTCGCAGTTCAGTGCATCAGACACCACAGGAAATGAGGGGCTTATGTTTGTGGGTACCCGTGCGTGTTATGTGTATGTGTATGCTCTCCTCTCTCTCTCTCTCTCTCTCTCTCTCTCTCTCTCTCTCTCTCTATATATATATATATATATATATAAAATTCTATGCACATGTATACACATATATATTCAATACTAAGTTTTATTCACTAATAGATTTTATCTAATGGAAATACAAATATCTGACCATTTCTAGATAAACACTACCATATCTATACACATACACACGTGCACACACACAAATATATACATATACATATATATATATGTGTGTGCGTGTGTGTGTGTGTGTGTGTGTGTATTAGACCTCTTTGGGACTGGAGTTGCTGGTACCCATTTACGGCTGGGCCGGTTGGTATGGGTCTAGATCGCACCCAATGCTATATCATGGAGCTGCTATGTCACAAACACTGTATACACAAATTATATATACATACATATATTTATATATATATATATATATATATATATATATATATATATATATATAATACATATAATAATATATATATATATATTGTATATATATATATATATATATATATATATATATATATATATATATATATTATATATCATACATTTTTTTTTCGAACTAAAACGAAAAGCAGCAACGTACATTTCCGAAACGCCATTCGCTCTTAAATAGCCCAGCATGAAAATGAGAGCAAAGAGGAAAAATGCGAAACTGTTTTTTTCATAAAAAATACCGCGAGGCATAAAGGCGCGTCAGCCGAGATATTGCCTTTTAAAGCACATGGAAATAAGACTCAAATTAGGGAGAAGTAAGCGTCAAAATTCATACCCGTGGCGCATAAAAGATCATGAGGTATTAAGAACGCAAAAATAATACTGGCACGGATCTTTCGTTCGCAAAATAGGAGACTATTCTTCAAAAAGACACAGCGAAAAGGACAAAATGCACAAACACATACACATATGAATATATGTATATCATATATTATATCATATATGTATAAATACACGCATAATGTATAACCACATACAAACTATACATATATTTTAGAGCCTAAGGAAAGGAAATCCCTACATCAATAAGAAGAAAGAGCGAACATTCCATCCAAGACCTCAGCCAGCTTCTTTCTTACGTCGCTCGTACCTTAACTTTCTTAATTTGCGGAGCGGTATTTAAACCAACCATCCAAGTTTATTACCAGAGAGAGAGAGAGAGAGAGAGAGAGAGAGAGAGAGAGAGAGAGACTTTGATCTTCTGTTAATGTAGACATGAGAAAGCTTATCCCATTAATAAACGAACAAGCCGACAAACCCCTCCATGGAAACAAACCATGATTCCATTGCTTTATATTTCAGAGAAATTCTTTTAATCTATATCCATACCCACTCTATAGCCAGAGCCTCATGGGCTGAATCTCTGCTTTCTTGTTAAGTAGATTATATGGATGGGGGTGTTTTACTGTTGTCTTGTTTATCAATTTACTGATTGACAGTTGTATGTCATTATTTTGGTACCAGTACCTTTAAGACTGATTATCTTCAACAGATGGCAACAACACTGCTACTGTTGTTTTACGATGCACAGAAAACATTCAGACAAGTTACAGACAATGTCATGAATTATTATATTACGACATTTCCTAGGCAGTTTAAACTGACCCAAAATCAATTCCTAAAAAATATATATACGTAGTTTAAACTGATTATCCAGTAAAAATTCCTAAAAATACATGCGTATAGTTTAAGCTGATCTCCCAGTAAAAATACCTACAAACATATGCATAGTTTAAACTGATCACCGCTTAAAAATTCCAAAAAATATATGGAACTTCGATGTAAAATACTATTCTCTGAAGAGATATTTATTCCCTCGTTACTATATTAAATCAAAATCAAACCCACATTACACTCAGAGAAATGATTTGGAGTGCACGAACAAAATGAAACATCAACAAAGAATGCATTACCCTTTGGAAGAGTAAACATACAAAACAAATATGTCTCGAAAATAGTTAATAATTCAATGAATACATTAAAAAGCTTGGGTAAGTTGATCTCACTAATGAATTAAAGCTACAGTACCGCAAGTGGTCTCATGAATAAATTAATAAAAGTAAAGACTCATTAATTAACGATGCAAGTTATGAAGATACAGAATAAGCAATAAATATATTAAAAGGAGAGTAAGGTTTTTATATATAAACAGATATACATGCATATACATACATACATACATACATGTATACATACACACATATATATTATATACACATAGTTATATATATTATATATATACACATATTTACATACACGCATTAGATATATTATATATATATATATATATATATATATATATATATATATATATATATATATATATATAACATAAGCAACACCAGCACTAAGATTCAAGAAACGGATTGATCTATGGAAATTCCACAACGAATCGAAGCAATTCATTAAATCGCTCTGCTTTTTGCCTAGGAATTGATTGATAGATTCAATATGACGCCTATATATATAAACTCGGCCAACGACACCTTATAGGTGCTTATAATTGCTCTTATTATAATTAATTATTTATAAGGCAGTTAGACGATACCACTGAGGACATTTATAGACCCACACAGGAACTGCCGAAATGCATTTTGCCTTCAACTGAGAGGCGCAAATTCAAAGCAAGCTGATGTTTAAGAAGCTGGACAGTTGAGTGGGGAGGAACCAAAAGGGAAGGACGAAATGTAAAAGGCAGAAAGCAAAATAACTGGGGGCCTGTGAGAAAGCATTGCAAAGAATCTCAGTACCATCTACCGTGTGCAGTGCATGGCACACTGCGCGCGGTATCCCCGTAAGGGGTGAGAAGAATATACAAAACCTTCCCGACGGAGAAAAACCAAAAGTAAAAACGACAATAACAAATGTCTTCAGAAGGACCCTCCAGTACCAGAAATGGACTGAGCAACGGAAAGTGGATTCTGTTGGGTCCGACCCATTGATCCAGCTGGCGTCGCAACAATGGGGGCAATGCTGGCGAAGGAAGATAAACAAGGGAGAGACAGCTGGCGCAAGGACGGAGAGGGACCGGCATTGACACAATCAATCAGGAGTCACCTCGCCGTTGGCACTGTCTCGCCAGAAATTCCGAGCCGATAAACACACAGTTCACCATCGACTTCAATCAGAGTTGCAATATTTGCTCTCCAGCGCGTGAGGAGGAGGAGGAGAGGAGGAGGAGGAGGAGGAGGAGAGAGAGAGAGAGAGAGAGAGAGAGAGAGAGAGAGAGAGAGAGAGAGATCTTCTGGGATTCCGTTCCATTCGTCATAATTCTTAAAAATAAAGATGTATTTCTTTCGCAAAGCTTCTCTGAAAGATGAAGACCCGCTGAAGATTTTACACGAGCAAGATCATAGTTATTTTCTTTTAGTTTTTTAGTTTTCTTTATAAACAGCACTTTGGGTCAGTTTATTGAACGATTTCTTTCAAATCCTTTGAAATATGCAGATGCAATATTTAATAGTCAGCATAAATATCTGAAAACCACTTTTGTAACCCCACAAAAAACTATATTCAAAATACAAAGATGGGGCTGAATAAGAGTATGATGTATATATATGGAGTATAAATACCTCGAGGGACAAAAACACGAAATTTTCATACTACAGACGTTACAGAAAAACAAAAGTTACTGAAATTGCTTATCTAGGATTTCAAAGATAGCTATCTAGTTGTTGGAGAAAGTTCATAGGTGTCAAGCGTCCGCCTACGAGCCGGAGACAATCCCTCTACTTTACAAATAGATGCCAAAGGTACTATTACTTAGAATTTACCTAAATTAAAAAGAATATGCAAAAGTTGAGTAAGTTTTAAATCCCAATAACGGAAAGATGAGGTAATGTTAAAACTTAAAATACCTTTCAGAATTTCATGTACGAATCAAATAGGTTATGGAAATGCTCTTCTGTTAAAATAAGAAACTTGCATGAGACAAGCGATCCTATCTCGTCTTGGTAGTGAAAGACACAGTTAAATATCTGGATAAAGTTTGGGAGGAGAAATAAGCAGAAGATCGAACACGATCAGATTTCAGTCCTCCTAGTCCGATCAAATTAAATCCCGTAAACGAAGAATAACTCGAAGCAAGTGTGAAGAACGTAATATGACAGTTAGGGGAGTAAAGATGAAATGTGGGTA
This sequence comes from Macrobrachium nipponense, assembly GCF_015104395.2. Classification (NCBI taxonomy): domain Eukaryota; kingdom Metazoa; phylum Arthropoda; class Malacostraca; order Decapoda; family Palaemonidae; genus Macrobrachium; species Macrobrachium nipponense. The sequence continues at coordinate 26,830,473 of NC_087208.1, forward strand.
AGCGGCGACGCAAGATAAAAAGCACTGAAAAGTAGATTGAAAAAGTTAGTGGGCAAAAAAGATTCTTCAGGCCTGCCATCTAAAGACAAGGAAGGAGGTAAATGTAGCATCAACAACACAACAATAGATACAATGCAAACTGGTATAAACCTTTACAAATAAATAAAAAAATCCAACATCAAATTCGGAATGTTTGGCAGACAGAGCCTAATCTAAATACCACTATAAACCTCAGTATAGCAACAACAACGATATGAATATTATTTCATTAAATGAAATCTATTAACATGGAACAAGCCCACTAAAGGGCCCACTGACTTGAAATTCAAGCTTCCAAAGAATGTTGGTTTCTACCTCCGACCGCGGATCCCATACTGTGGCAGTAACTGATCGTGATGCAGAGCCAGTGATTTTTCATCGCCCCGGGTGAGGCGCGAACTCGCGATGTCTCAACGGCATACCGCGACGCTAGCCACCATACCAGCGGACCACAGGAAAAGGTTAGCCACATTTCATGAAAGTAAAGATGCACTCTTCCTCTAGATTTTGCCCTCCCAGGACACCATCTTTTATCCTCATTGGATAATGTAAGTGTGGATTACGAATGGAGTATGGAAAAAACACAAACTTGAAAGTAACATCGGTCAACCATTAACAATAGTTATATCTACTGTGACCTTCAATATCTATTTTCAGATAACTTCGATATCTACTTTCCAACGACTTTTCAACTGCAAGGAGCATTACATACATCAGATGTCGCATTCCTTCACGTACAAGAATTCACGGATCGATATATTTGTCAAATACACGTTCGACGAATCAATTTAAGGTAATGATTTCTGTGTTAGCATGTGGAAATGGATGTGATATATACATACCTTATTTTTTTCTATTTTACCAAACGTACAGTTGTCCCAATAATTATCGACGTATTCTTAAATTACGCTCTTATTGCATGAGCAATTGTTATAAACGCGAAACAATGTCAATAGATCTTGATATTGCCCAGACATGCCAGACAGTTTCATGTTTTTATATTAAGAAAAGGCTATCTTAAACATCAACCAGGCTAGAGCAAGAGAGCAGACTCACACACAACAACAACACGCACATGCATACACAGTTGTGTGTAAAGGGAGCAAGGATGGAGGTCTCTCCTCAGAGATGATAAAAATAGTAAACTAATAAAGAGCAAGAGAATAACTTTTATTACACATTAGAACCAAACTATCAAGAAAACACAAGAACCACAGATTTCATCAGTCCATATCTGTTGAAACCAACACTATTTCATTAGTAACTGGGGTAAGCTGGGATATCCTTATATATTGCCAGTTCCATGGATTTAAATTCGGTAAAAATAAAAAATTCTGAACACTGTTGAATTTGAACTATGGAGTTTCTATTAGGAAGTTCAGATACTAACTGGTAAATGATACTTTAGAAATATATATATATATATATATATATATATATATATATATATATATATATATATATATATATATATATATATATATATATATATTATATATATACATCTATATACTATATATATACATATATGATACAGTCTTCAGTATGTTTCTAAGCAAATGTTCAAGCATGAGCCCACTACATTATTCTTGACCCTAGCAGATATGTGAACGCATTTACAACGGGTGGAATATATATATATATATATATATATATAATATATATATATATATATATATATATATATATATATATATATATATATATATACATACCCATTGTCAAAATAAGACCCCAAAAAAAAAAAAAAAAACTCTGCTCCTAACATTTTTAAGACGGGACCCTACTATCTGCAATGATATTCCGACGGAATTTTTTTTAAATGAGAGTATCTAACCTGCAATCACTTGCAATCAAAGAAGAATATTTTCAGCGATGATAAACATTACTCGGAAACTTTCCTCTTTTCGAGAAAAATATGCGTTGACAAGAACGTCGCCAAAACTTAGCGAGATTTCTTTCGTAATCTTTTACAATGAGAGAGAGAGAGAGAGAGAGAGAGAGAGAGAGAGAGAGAGAGAGAGAGGGAGGGTTTCGGATGCATGCAAGAAGACATATTTTCGATGTATTTTTGGCCGCCCCGAAGGGCCAAGAAGACGTATTTTCTTTCGAATCACTTTTTATTTCCTTTAATCGTATATGAACTAACTGATTACAAAACCAATTAAAACACGGTGGACATTTGATCAGTCATATCAACAAATAAATTATACATTACCTTCTGTATTCTAATAAGTAACGCGAAAAAAGAAATAACTTATTATTCGCAGTATATAAACGTTCAACTCTTACGAGGCAAAAGCTTTTAGAAGTCTATCCTTCACATATAAAAATGAAACATTTCTCTATCAATTCACACAGGCTGAAAGGTTTGGAAACCAATAGCAGAGAGAGAGAGAGAGAGAGAGAGAGAGAGAGAGAGAAATGGGTAGTTCCCGTTACAAATGCTTTTTAAAGTGGGGATTAATCTGCTGATCCATTGAAATATAAATGTATTTAGATGGAATAAATAAATGTACAGTTGTGTTGTATTAACTTTACTGGTAAAGCTGAATAATCAAAGGGATTAGACCCTGGTAAGGTTAATAAAAAAAAAGTTAAAATATGCACACTATTAAATTTCGAAGGTAAGACTAGAATGGAAAAAAAAAATCATGCAAAATGTTACCACAAATGATTTTCTAAGTCGAAATATGTGAGATTTACTATATATTATGCTGTGAACTAGAATCCAACACTGACAAGAACAAGGAAAAATAAAAACAGCTTTGGCCAAGAAAATACCAAAACCCAACGTAAAGGACACTTCAAGGGACGCATTAAATATTAATTTCTGGTGTAATGGATTTCTGAGAGTGACTCTCTCTCTCTCTCTCTCTCTCTCTCTCTCTCTCTCTCTCTCTCTCTCTCTCTCTCTCTCTCTTTGCAGTGCGGCTCTGAACTTTTCGTAAACTCCTTCAAGGCATGAATTAGTCCACCGAGAACTCTTTATATTTTTTGTTTCCTTTAGCGAAACCATTTTGGGAGCTTTGAAGTCTTGACGGCCACAATTGGTCGCTGCTTTTGATATAATATTATGTATTATAATACACTGTAATACACACTGCCATCTAATGAATAAACAATAAATATCCTGTCATATAATTCCTGTATCTTTAACTCGTCGCAAAACATCCATTTCAGACTTTTTTTAGGCTCTTTCATTGGGCTTTCTTACCCGCCCAACAAGAACAAGAAAAACAACAACATAGTAGTTTGTAGGCTTACTCCCCGAGTAAACCAGAATAGAGAACTTGCTCACTTATGCAATTCACGCCGTTTGATTAGACCCTGAAAAGTTAATGATAATAAAAAAAAAAGCTTTCTATTGCTGTAATACACAACTACTATGAGATTCAGGGTCTCTGTAACACGGTTTTTTGGACTTTGCTCCTTGTCAAAGCATCGGATGTAGCTGAAAGTTGACATATGTATATTTTACAACCACACACAAATTTTGTCAGCATTATCAATAACCTAAACGCGATAGTTTTGATTTTTATAGAGTAAAAATGATCTAGCCGACGCCATGGCCAATGATTACGAGCCAAGAGTCGAAAAACATTCATTACGTAAGCAAGGTAAACAACACCTTTTGACTAAATGTTGCCCCGCCCATCCACCAGACAGAAATGCTATCGGCTCTGAAACCCAAAGACTTTATGAATGGCGGAACGATACATAGATGTGCGTGGGGTATCAGTGCTAGCGTAGTAATACTACTGTAGCAGTAGTGCCGCAACAGTATAGCAGTAATATACATGAATTAAACGTTTTTAAACCAACTGCTGGGATCCTTGAGGATCATTTAGCACTTCTTACAACTACTCGAGAAATTAGTTTTTATAGCCAGAAGTTAAATTTTCCTAATCCAACAATGCCCATAGTAGCCTTCAGTGTTATCCTAAATTATAACGAGGCGAAAGTGGGTGGAGCCTCATGAAGTCACCATTCTGACGATAATTATTGGTGAAGGTTTAAAGCCAATACGGTACCGGCTATTTTTTTCAGTAAATAGGTAGATAAACCAATAAATAAAAATTGCTTGACATTGGATATAGCAGTATCAAATCAAGAATTGTCTGCTATGTTTTTGGTAATTACCAACTATTCCCTACATCTTGTCAATCTGATTGTGACCTATAAAGTACACTGTAATTTCTTTGGAAACTTATTTTGGAGTTAGACTAAAAATCGAAGTGCTTTGTATTTATTAACATATTTTGTTGGTTTGTTCATGATGACAATTATCAGTGGGGAGGTTCCAGAGTTCATAAAGTGTACTGCTTTGCTTGTATTTAAATTTTTATGTCATTGTTGCCAGAGGTTTAGCCTTCATTACGTATAGCCAATCATCCATCGAGAAAGAGGGAAGAAATGCTGTCATAAGTTACGTAACGAGTGCGTTCGAAACCTTTCTCTGAGTAAGTTGGCCCGTCTTCAAAAAAGGTCACTTTTACATTATAAGTACCAATTTATTCAGCCTACGTAGTGCAGAATACACTCAAAATTTATGTTGTTGAGATATTAATATGTATTCTGAATAAGCGTTATATTTATGAAATGCATAGATAAAAAGTTATTGCGAAAAAAACCGTGTTACAGAGGACCTGAATCTCATAATAATTGGGTTACTGCTTTTGCGTACACACACGCGCGCGCGCGCGCGCTATATATATATATATATATTATATATGATAGGTATATATTATATAAATTATATAATATATATAATATATATAATAACACACTGTGTATGTATATAAACTACATAGTACTCATTATTAAAAATTTTTCTAGCTCGAGTATAGCATAGCGATAATATCATATATATCATATATATATATATATATATATAGATATATATATATATATTATATATATATATATATATATATTATATATATATATATATATATATATATAGAGAGAGAGAGAGAGAGTAGAGAGAGAGAGAGAGAGAGAGAGAGAGAAGAGAGAGAGCAGAGAGAGAGAGAGAGATTTGTATGCGGCTGTTTTCCCTTTAACAACATAAACATGCGTAATTGCCACATAGACAAAAACGTTCCCTGTCAACAAAGCCTCCTGGAAAATATAAAGATTTTAATAATGAAAATCAACAACAACAAAAAATAATTCACAGACTAAAAAAATAATCACGTAAACATAATCTCCTCAGACCTTACATACTTTCCTATGCGGACATATAAAAAGAATGAACCAAATTATGTAGAAACTACCTTTTTTTCAGTCTAAAAAAAATTAAAATAATTCCTCTTGGCCACTTCGCATATTACAGTTTCTTTAACTAGAGAAAAATTAAGCCACAAACAGAAATAAAAATCAGAAACTTCAATGACAGTATTACGAA
>NC_087208.1:26840921-26853421 GCF_015104395.2 Macrobrachium nipponense
GTAAATGAACAAAAAACCTGGGCGTTCGTGTAAATAGATGAATAAAAAATATAATAAGTACTTGTAATTTCAAAAATTACCGCAAAAAAGTTACCCAAGTTCCGAGGAAATAAAAACTCGCTACCTGATACTCAAATAAGAGTGAATAAACAGGCAAATAGAAGCGTTAGAAGGATACAAATAAAAGAATGTTTTAAATTCCTGTTCCAAGTATCCTCTATCTGAGGAATTCCACCGGGACCGCGGTGGGAACCAGGGTGTGCGTGCGTGCGTTCGTGCGAGCAGTGTGTCCTAACGATCAACTGGAAAGATAACCAACACATCATTATTTCAAACAAAAAGAAGATAATGAAATGGGGAGAGCGATTATTCAAATGAATTCCCGAGAGTATTATAATCATCAGAGGGATTAACTTCGGTTATTATGATAAGTAGATTACCGTCGGTATTAAAGCTTGCGTGGATTAAAACACAGATTATCTAATGAGGACTGCAACATAAATATTGAATTTACACGTGAAAGATCCATACAGGATATTTGTCCGGCCTAATGCCGGTCCCTTTTGAACAAACGCCGTCATATTATTACGCCTTTGCATGCGCCGGAGTCGTGAGAGCTGCGTAAGAGTGACCACACCTTCAGTACTCAATGGGCGATGGCGCGCACGCGCGCACACACGCACTATACACCAGGCGGCGTATAAAACGGAGAACACTACTACCCTTGATGAGACTCGAACCCACACACCCCAAGTTATGTTACATACGGAATTTATAGAAACTACCTGTGAAATATACTTTATTGTGTGTGTTTGTGTGTGTGTTGTATAATCCAACGGCCTACCTGTTTGTCCACCTATCCAATAGCTTTACCAATTCCGTACTCAGACACCCCTCTGAACTATGTAATTATTCTTCAATTAAAGGCCAGCATACCCAGAAAATTTTATAGTTTATAAGCATGTCTCCGAGTAATTCGCCTCCATAAATATACACATACATACATACGTGACAGTCTTCGATCCTGAGCTTAAATAACATTGCGTCTGACCAGTACTTAGATGGGTAACCAACATTGGCATATAGATCTCCATGACGATGGGAGTTGGCTGGATATAGAGCTATCAGTCTGATTCTAAAATCTGATTATGGGTGTGTGTGTGTGTGTGTGTGTGTGTGTTCAAATACAAAAACAAAATATTATTTACATAATACAATCTGCATACAAGTATATATATATATATATATATATATATATGGTATATATGTGTGTGTGTGTGTGTTGTGTGTGTGTGTGAGTGTTCAAATACAAAAACATATTTACATAATACATATGAACATATAAGTATATATATTAATATATTAATATATATATATATATATATATATATATATATATAATATATATCTGTAATATATATATATATATATATATATATAGAGAGAGAGAGAGAGAGAGAGAGAGAGAGAGAGAGAGAGAGAGAGAGAGAGAGAGAGAGAGAGAGAAGAGCCTATTGTTAAAGCTAAAAAAATATTCTCAAAGAGGAAGTGAAGCATATCTCAACTTAAGTTAACATATAATCTGATTAACAAATTAACACACAAACGAATGCATATACCGACATGGAAATGGAAGATTTGATGTGGTGGGGGCGGGGAAGGGGGCGTGGGGGTTCGCTCAGAGCCATAAAAAAAATAATGGGAACAATAAGCATTCAAATTGAAACCGTGACATATACAAATGCGGCAGCACGGATAATTAAATACCTCTCAAACTCAAACAACGTTTAATATATATATATATATATATATATATATATATATATATATATATATATATACTATATATATGTATGTTTATAGTATATATATATATATATATATGTATATATATATATATATATATACTTATACAATATACATATATATATATATATATATATATATATATATATATATATATATATATATATATATACATATATAATATACATACTATATACATATATATATAACATCATATATATACATATCATATATATACTATATATATATACTATATATACATATATATATATATATATATATATATATATTATAATATATATATATAATACATATATAGATAGATAAAAGAATACAAATAAATAAACCTCATTTCCTATGACCACTAAAATCACGACTCGCTCCCTTGATTTAAAATAACGAAGAGAAATTACTAACCTTTGAAAAATCAAATAAAGTGTTGTATATAAAACGGATAAAAATAAAAAATAAAAAGTATACGGCTTAGATCTGATGGATACCCAACAAATTGCCATTATAAAGGTGATATTTCTGAACAAAATACAACTCGTTGCACCAAACAGTCATGCATCCTCCCCAAAACCTAAAAAAAAAAAAACCCTGCAGTAAATTATAATCCCCATATATTACTGCTCTACGTTTCCTCCGACATGTAATCGCCAGTCGATGGATTCTCCCATCGCCAGAATTATTCAGGACTTTAGCCTGAACTTATCTACTCAATAACGACAATGGCTGTCATCTGCGGTTCTTCAAAGTGACGTAAATTCTCCTTTAAAGACACATTTCACCTCCGATTCCCCGGTACTTGACGACTGCGACTTTCGACTTCCCGGGTTTTCGTGGCGTGTCCGTGCGACATAATCGTTACCGTAAGGTGGAGTGAAATAGTGTAAAATAAATTGCCCGAATCACCGTGATTTTTCGACATTAGGACAGGACGGACAAAGCTGGAGAGATGAAATTCTTAATTCAATTTAGACTTGGATGTGAGGTGTCATGAAATGGATGGATGGACGAGCAGTGGACGGGGGGAAGTATGTTCAGACATGAGAGAGAGGACGTTACACACACATGCAGTGTATATATATATATTATATATATATATATATATATATATATATATATATATATATATATATTATGAATTCTTGGACGGAAAGAAATAGGAGGAGATACTTACTTAAATATGATTAAGGGAAGAATATGATAGGTTGACGTTTTTTTTTTTTTTAAAGACCATCTTGATGCATTTATTCCATTTCTCATGTTAGCTATTTTGGGGAAATAAAAAGTATATTTTTGTAATAGAGGGAGTTTGAATTAGCCTAGAGTTTGATATTTAATTATCAGCTAACTTCAGGGGTGGCACTCAACATGAAAGGTAAGTCACGTCACCAAGTTAGGAGTTTTCTCTCCAACAAAATTAAAACGAGTGTCATTTTGACCTCTTAAGATATATATATATATATATAGATATATATGAGAGAGAGAGAGAGAGAGAGAGAGAGAGACGAGAGAGAGAGAGAGAGAGAGAGAGATTTCTAAAATTCATATATAAAAAAAATATTCTGAAAAACGCACTGACAATTTCAACTTAGTCAAGCTCATGGTATTTAGCTTCCCCGCAATAGAATAGGAGTGGGTGCACGTGTGTCATCTTGAATGAAGAGAATAAAAAAAAAATAAAGACAAACTTTTCGCTTCGTATCATCTGTCGACAGATGGTGCCTTAGACCGGCGATAAAGCGAAGGGGAATTCAGTAAAATACGACGTGTGTTTAGAGTTGTCTGAATGCAGCCGTACTGTAACAGAGAGAGAGAGAGAGAGAGAGAGAGAGAGAGAGAGAGAGAGAGAGAGAGAGGCGAGAGAGAGAAGAAAGGAGAGGGGAGAGAGAGAGAGAGAGATTTCTAAAGAAACTAAAACTTCACGTTTATCAGCCATTCTAAGAAATAAATACCGTACATTAAATCTGAATTCAGTTCAAAACTTCAATAAAAAAAGAAACCTTCAATTTTCTTAAAAAATAAGCATGCTTTAAAAGTAGGAGCGATAACCATTTCAATAATACTACAAGAAGGATAATTGTGAAGGCTATACTAAAGAATAAAACATAGAAATAAATAGTCAGAAATAAAAAAAATATGATGGTAATATACAACCTTCATATAAGAAAGAATCAATAGCGTCATGGAAAATCACTGGAAAATTATTTATTAGGATAGAATAAGTACATTTCTTAATGAGGTATAAAAAAACGCAAAATCTGTGAAACTATTTTTTCCGTATCAAGAAGAATAACACCAACCAAGCTCAATGAAAACAAAAAAGATGAAAATATCATAACACATAAGAGGATCTACATGGTACTGGAAAAGAAGATAAAAACAAGTAGTATATATACAAAATAAAAAATGCAAAATATAATGAGAGTAACGTACAAGGGAGAAAAAGGCGAATGCCAAAAAGAAGAAAAAAATTACACGAAACATTAAATAAAAAAAAAAAAAGTAGATCATTTAATTCTGAGAACAGACTACACTCCACACTCCACTAATCCCCAGAAATAAAGAGAGAGAGAGAGAGAGAGAGAGAGAGAGAGAGAGAGAGAGAGAAGAGAGAGAGAGCCCTACGATCCGAGAATTTCACGCAGATTAATGCGCCCTGCTGCATATTTAAAAAATGCCAAGAAAAATTAGAGCAATTACCAAATAAGTTTCGTTAGCGACCGAAACCGTTTAAAGACTTCGCATTTAATTCATAGGGTAAAAGATTACAAGGGAGGGGGAGAGGGGGCACGGGCGGGATGAGTGGTCGGAGGGGAGTAGAGGAAGGGGGGGGGGAGGGGGGGTGCTAGAGCTGAAATTCCCGAATGCGTCTGGACCCCAAACTTTTCTCTCGATTTTATGAGTAATTCATTTCTTAAGTATTTTTTTCGGGGAACGCTAACAAGTTTCGCCATGATTAAAAGGCTCCGAGTTTTAGTACGTAAATGTCAAGCGTCTCGAAATTCGCTCGACATTTCCAGTTTTGTGGAAAACTTTAGACGAATTATAAGACTTCGCGACAGGTAAAAACTAAATGCGTTCCTAATACGTATCAATTTCAACAACAACAGAAATAATAATAATAATAATAATAATAATAATAATAATAATAATAATAATAATAATAATTATTATTCCTCTAATAATAAATACATAAACAAATCATTTCACATATATATAAAAAAAGACCCTAATACCATCTGTTCTAAGAACATTTAAAACAATGATGGCTTTGTCTACGATTAGGGCGGACAATAATAATTTTGTCAGTAATGCTAGGAAACTTAAGATGTCGTGAATTAACTGTTATATAATAAAAATCTACAATCATAAAAAGGAATTGTGTTATTTGTAAAAAAAAAAATTATAATCCACATCTTCCAACACATCAACGTTGTACACATTCTCATGTTAAACGTAAACACTGAAGAACACCGTTCAGCCGTTCGAAAATCTTTGCTTATATTTTTTACTAATAATAAAATCTATTCATACAGCTGTGGTTTTTTATAACAAAATGTCAATAACTTATAGCTATTAGTCACAAAAACAAAAACCGCAGCAACTACACCAACAAATATTTTATGATGATACCGGCGAACGTGTCATGTAATGATGCCATGAAAACACTGGATTTGCTTATTATTTCAGTCACCGTCATCGTTATGAGAGACACGGCTGACAATTAGTCAAGATCTTCCACTGAAGAGATGTAATGATCTCCCGCCTCTGCCGTTAGGCGACTTGAATGGTGATGCTGCTCTCCTTGTTCAAGAAAGCTTATGAGTTAGTATCCTTATTCCTTAACATCAACGTGTGAATAAATATATGTACAGAAATAGACACACACACATTTATATGAATATATATATATTATATATATATATATCATATATATATATATATATATATATATATATATATATAATATATAATACTATATATATATATCACATAACACGTGATGGAAATGAAACAGTGTGTGTGTGTGTGTAAATCCAGACTGATTTAATCTTTATATCAAGGACTTTTTCAGAGGACTGATACACAGTGGTACAAATTAACAATATAGTACATATGTGCTATCAGGATTTGCCTCCATTCTTTCATTTTCCCCGTGCTACATGTATGTATGTATTTGTATTACATATGTATGTATACTAATAAATTCTCAACAAGACCTCTTTGGATAAACACCCACGAAGCAGGAACTGGATCGTGGGTATGACCTATATACCTAAACACAGAATGAGACATAGGATTCGTTTCTTCTATTGTCTCTTACAGCATCCTACAATACCTGGATTCAAATGTCCATATCACAAACAAGAGGATTTTGAAAACCGGATCTGTATGAGAGCTTTTAAATGAGCCCAGTTTCTGCAAGTACTCCATAAATAGAATATCAAATTGTTCCTTTATTCCTTTGCCTTTTTAACTACATTCTCAACAACCTCCTCCAGACTTCTTTGAGTGTCTAAGCTAAACCTTACATTTATCTCACGTATTGGTAATGGCAAATTTTGCTAGCAATCTTACGAACATCTTAGGCAGAGTTAGAGAGCAACTCCTTAAAGCTGGCTGTACTTTTAGCGAGATTTGTATGCCTGGGTCCGTTTTGTTTATTACAAAATATGCATACTTCTCAGGGTTACACATCCAGAAATACCCAAATCATAAGATTTAGGTTCATACCAGCAAAATATTTCATACACGCTTTAAAGGTTCCTGTTTAGCCTTTCATTCTGAGTTTGATCTTCATCACGAGATTTTCGTCGCAACTCAAAATCAGCTTTTCGCTGTATTGAATGCTAACATCAAACCGTTTTATTTCTCTATTAAAATTTATAATAGTGTTCTTTTAAAAGTCTAACACTAAGAATTTCCATATCCTTTGTGACAAGGAATTTTCTCTTTTGTTCCATCCTGAGCTCAAAGCTACTGACGACTGCTCTCTCTCTCTCTCTCTCTCTCTCTCTCTCTCTCTCTCTCAGACAAAGGCATCAAGTAATGATGAAGACTACAATTCGATCTTTCCTTCCTTTCCTTACTCTCCCAATTCAGACATTCTTTTATTATATATATATAGTCAGTTATCCCAAGTTGTTTTCCAAGTTGCCTCAATAACTGGGTCATTTGTAATCAACAATGATGGAACGCTTCAAGTTGCTGGTGCCATTCCTTTGTCATCCTCGACCACAATAGAGAGACTCAGGAATACACAAGCGCGCACGCACACATAAATCACACAAATATATACATTCACACACACATATTTAATCGACCCCACATAGAGATGGGAAAGATGCAGAGCAATATAGTATATATATAAATATAAAATATATATATATATATATATAATATATATATATATATATATGCCTTAAAAAATAATTATCCTGTGGTATCGCATATATGTGTAATATAGTTATAATATATATAATGTATATATATATATATATATATATATATATACTATATACATATATATATATATATATATATATATATATATATTATATATATATATATATATATATATATATATATGCTTAAAAAATCATTTTTCCTGTGTATTCGCATATATGTGTAATAGTATATATATACATATATATATATATATATATATATATATATATATATATATATATCTATATATCATATAATATTAATATATATATATATATATATCTATATATACATATATCTATATATAAAATATATATATATATATATATATATATATATATATATATATACGTGTGTGGTGTGTGTGTGTGTACATCAGCGCAGGAGAGTTGGGGGCGGAACAAAACGCGTCATGAAACGCTGCGATTTCCGATGACAAAGCGACCAGACCGCAGACATTTAAACACACAAAACGCCGGCAAACGCGGCCCCCAAAACCCGGCAGGAAAGCTGCTTTGCGATCCCTGTCATCGTTCGAAAATGCTGGAAAGGCCACGCGCACCGATTTAATTGCACTTCGGCTAAAACCGTGAAATGCTCCAATGCTCTTCGTACAATGCGATTACGAATAGCCAGCCGTCCGGCCGCTCTCGCTAATGTCGGGGCATTTGCACCCGGCCTTCTTTTTTTTTTTTTTGTTTTTTTTGTTTTTTTTGTCTTGACGCTTCGTTCCTGAATAGGCTTTTTCCAACAGTAAATTCCTTTAACGATCTCTCGTTCTGAAAAATAACTACCACGAACGATATATATATATATATATATATATATATATATATATATATATATATATATATATATATATATATATATATTGCTTAAAAATGAGAGTAGATGCACGTGACTTCATTATATAAGTGAATACCACAGCGGTATTAGCTTTTAATATATGACTGGTAAAACTGTTCTGTTACAACAGAATTCCATCTAATAAAAGGAGCCCATAAAACCGCCAAAATATAGAAAGTAAGTACTATAATTCAGAGACTGCTGTCTCTCTCTCCATTACCTTCCTGAAGAGAGACGCGGCATTCTCTGGAATGTAGTATTTACTTTCGATATTTTGGCGGTTTTATGGACTACTTATATAATATATATATATATATATATATATATATATATATATATATAATATATATATATATATATATATATATATATATATTACATATACATATATGCATTATATATATATACACACTATAGATATATATATATATATATATATATATATATATAATATATAGATATATAATGAAGTCAAACGCCAAACTTGATTATGAAGTCAAACGCCAAACTTAAAATAGATTATGAAGTCAAACGCCAAACTTAAAATAGATTATGAAGTCAAACGCCAAACTTAAAATAGATAACAGATGATCTATAATTGGAAACAATTCCACTGAGCTGAAGGACAGCTTGTACCCACGGAACTCCCACCAAGCCGCCGAGGAGCGCTTACTCCCGGATTAGGAATCGGCTCGGCAATCGTTTTTATTCCTCTGGTACCTGGCTGTGGATTTCTCTGCTCTATTTATTCTTTGTGACTTCTGTACCAATCAAACGCTTAAGAGATGAAACTGTCAATTCCTTGGAGCATATTATTATTTTTTTTTTCTTTTTTTTTGCTCTATCACAGTCCTCCAATTCGACAGGGTGATATTTATAGTGTGGGGTTCCGGGTTGCATCCTGCCTCCTTAGGAGTCCATCACTTTTCTTACTATGTGCGCCGTTTCTAGAATCACACTCTTCTGCATGAGTCCTGGAGTTACTTCAGCCTCTAGTTTTTCTAGATTCAATTTCCGGGATCTTGGGATCGTGCCTAGTGCTCCTATAATGATGATGATGATGATGATTATTATTATTATTATTCAGATGATGAGACTTATTCATATGAAACAAGCCCACAGATCAATAGAATATAAAATTTAGGTCAAAGTCCAAGAGCTGGGACCTATGAGGTCATTCAGAACTGAAAGGGAAACTGACAGTAAGAAGTTCTGGAAGGTGTAACAGGAGGGAAACCTCGCAGTCGCACCAGGAAATAATTTTTAGAGAAGGTGGAAAGCCAGGCGGAAGAAAGAGAATACGGTCGGAGGTACAGTAAAAAGTGATGAGAGATGGTTCAGCCAGGGGCCGAAGGGACGCTGCAAAGACCCTTAAGTAAAATAAACACAAAATGAAGAGATCAGTTATTATAGATAAAAAAAGAAAAAAAATGTGGGTAAATTATTAAAATAAAAGGAAAATTGTTCTGGGACAGTAATAGACTACACCTTCCCTTGAACTTTTGAAGTTCCGATTGTACAAAATCCTCAGGGAGGCTGTTCCAGAGTCCAACGGTGTGAGCAATAAAGGACCTCTGGAATTGAGAAGTTCGACGGCGAGGGACATACTTTGCATACCAGTGCTGCTGTTCAGCAAACCTGGTCGCTCTCGCCTGGAAAAGAGGATCAGGGATCAACCGTGAACGTGAAAGATCTCTATTAAAATACAATTTATGAAAACCTCGGCATCATCTTTTTTCCTCTTTTAATTTTTACAAGGGTTAAATCCGCCAGCTGTCGAAGCAAAAAAAAAAAAAAAAAAAAAAAAAAAAAAAAAAAAAAAAAACCCGTTCCGTGACTCTTTCCATATATAGTCCCTAAAGATGACGGATGAGGTAAAGTTTATAAATTACATCTCTCTGTCATTACCCGTATGGTATAAGTGGTAGCGTGAGGGCCTCTTCTTTATAACATGTTTTCATCCATATAATTCATTGTAAATTGACACAATCGATAGATGACCAAAGCAGGCTTCCCATGATATAAACATATGCTTCGGCACTCAACGTCCCTGTGATTACAGACGACACGAGAATAGGTACACACGGAACGCGTTCATTTCTCTCTCTCTCTCTCTCTCTCTCTTTTGTATATGGGAATTAACCCCCTCTAAATTCCACTCTTCAGTCAGGAGACTTCATTTCCTGCTGTCTCGCACTATTTCAACGAGCAGTAAGGACCCCTTCAATGGCCGAAAATTGCAAAGCTCTTGAGCATAAGTCAGAGGAATCCTGAAGAGCTTTCCTCGCATCGTGAGGAAGGACTAGTGAATTACATTCCACACCCTCGTTCACTATACACTTCCGTATGGATTCGTATTCCCGCTTATGTCATTCCGGCCTTGGACACCTGTAATAAATATGGATTGCGCCTGAATATGTCATGGAATTTTCGTCGACCATAATGCTAGAAATAGCTCTCGAGATATTACGGAATAGGATACTGGATTTATAGTCTGTGGTTATTTCTCAATTACAATTGCCTACGCAAAAGATATTACTCTTTGTAAAAAATTCCTTCATTTTTATAGTCGCTGTTGCGTTCGAACATGTGTATGTACACATACACACATATATACTATGTAATTTCAGTGTTCACAATATACTCTATTTGATATGACCTCACAATTCTAATTTATGGGTTTGCGTCATTATTCAAAAGGCTTTTAAATTCTATCATTCACACAAACGCTAGTAGTAATATTAGATATTTCAGTCCTTCACTCCGTATCTGACGATGAAAAATTCATGCCATACCTGTTACGACCATTTTCGATATGGATTCCTAAAATCGATTCCAGTTCTACGTGAGTCTGGAATTTCTAGTAAGAGAGTTGGGGGGAATTCTAGCGTCGTAAGTCATAAGGCGAATGGGACCACGTTAACAAACCATGTCACATTTCACATTATATTTATCAGTAACACAAGTAATCGGTGAAAGAATTGAAAGAACTGTATCCTGTAAAAACACATTTGTTTAAAACCTTTTGTTTTTGTAAACGCTTTAGATAAAAAAAATTCTTGGTAATTCAGCGATTTCGTCTAAACTTAACAGTGTGATGGCTCAAAGTGCAACCACAGCTCAAGGCTTGATCAATTTTTCAAGACAGCACAACCTTAACACCTCTGTGTGCTAGGGATGGGGAGGGACGAAGGCCCCCCCCCCCCTCCCTCTCCCAAGATCATATGTATATGTGCATAGTCTTTACGACAGCGTAGTGACTTGTCCTTCGCCTAGGCAGCTCCAGTACGGCCTTGATACACTTTAGAGCTATTTACGATAGCAACTCATCCAACTATTATTTATATTCAATGATTTATTTCTAGTAAGCTAATTTCGATATCTGAAATCAATACTCAAGTGTGTGTCCTTCAAGACGTCATCAATTCATTGATATTCCTTCATATCAATAAAAAAATGGGGATGGGGAATAGTAATAATATCGCATGCACCACTGTTCTGAATACCAAACTGCCTACTAAACATTATCTTATTCAAAGAAAATGTTAAAAAAAAGGTCAACTGCGTTCGCTGACACTTTTGCCTTGCAATAGGCGAGCACTAAAACCCTTTCAAAAATAAAATACTCAAGTCATGTAATAAACACAAATGAAATAGTAAAAATTGCACCAAATAAACTATAAATTACAAAGGTTATTCTTACTATATTAGAGTAATAATTTTGCTATCTACAAAAACTCAAATAAAAAAAGTCACCAAGAAACGGCTTCTATTATTGTATGAAATTATTTAACTGCATCAAGGGGTGTCCAAAAACCAACCAGGAAACCTCATGAGTAGCGTAATTACCCACTAAACATATGATGCAAATTTCCTTCACCTCTCTTCTCCCAGTAATTCGATCTATACAGCTCTCGACCAAACTATCTGCTCTCATTCTTTCCTAATGACAAAACCACCTACACCTAATTAGGATTCTGCTTTTCGCCTTCATCACATCGTCTTATCTGTTGTTTCAGCCATTTCGAAACTGTATACCAGACAAATCACAGCAATGAAGATTATTTTTTCATTAATTTATTACCTAACCTACAGCTACATTCCATTTCTATCAAGATTAGCGGAATATATCCTTGGATTTCTGATTCCAATTTTACTTCCCTCTACACTCCTGTGTAATCATTTTCATTGAGCTCTCGCTGCCGTTTATTTCGTTTTTTTTTTCTTTACTTATCCTTTCATTGATTTCTGTCTTCCTCCATTCTCTCATCACCCGTAACATTCACTTCCCATTAATTATTAGAGTATGTGTTTGTAATATTCCGCATTTCATTATTTGGCCGAACATCCTTCTGCCATCTACGCTTTTAATAAATATTTTCAATTCTCCC
>NC_087208.1:26863421-26865921 GCF_015104395.2 Macrobrachium nipponense
CTCGATTTAAAAAGAAACTGTTTTTTTTTTTTCATATTTTTTCTTTTAAAACAGCGGTAAAGGGAATCACTTTCCTCGTTACCGTTTCAAAGCCACCGCGGAAAACTTTGACAATTACATTGGGAAAAAAATTAAAATGTCTTGTGCCCCTTTTTTTTAAGCAAAAATGACTCCTGTGATGTTAACCGCAAACAATTCCTTGTTGGACAATTCTCTCTCTCTCTTATTCCAAGAACATAAAAAAAATGTCATTTAATTTTCCCGATTTCATTTTTCAACAGCAAAAGCCTCATTTTCCTCAAACGCTCTTCAAAATCATTTTAAAAATTACTCATTTAAATTGTGTTTTTACTAGCATAATGAAACCTGTATTTAAAATACTGAAAGTTTTTCTTTCCCTCAATTAAATGACGCTGAGTTACAAATATCAAAATATTCTCCACAAGTCTGATGATCATTACATCCCCTCCAGTAAGAAGGTTAATTACATAAGGTAATTTGTATCTCAACTCCATGAATAAAACATACTCCTACATCTTCCGACGCATCTAAGTATCTTGTAATACTCTTTCGCCGCGGGAATAATAGGATCCTGGTGATTCCGCCTGGCCGCACAGATGAAATACTCTTTCCTGGAAATTTCGAAAGACTATTTTCATTACATCTGGAAATTATACAGACGTGCTCACAAATCCTTCACACAAATATCAATACGCTTATTTCAGAAAACACATTCCTATAAATTTCTCTTTTAACCAAAGTGGTTTGTTTGGGTCACGCATATGAGAAGGGGGGACAAACTAAATTGAAAAGCTAGACATTTGCATAAATATATACATGTATAACAAACATCCGATTAATAAATTAAAAAATAGACTGAATACCAAACCAAATTGAATATAAAATTTAGGCAACAGGCAAAGCACCGGGGCCTATGAGGTCATTCAGCGCTGAAAATAATGTTGAAACAATTGTAAAGAGAGGTTGGAAAGTAAGATGGAAGACAGAGAATATGAACGGAGGTATAGTGAAAGGAATGGAAGGGGATGCTAGGGGCCGAAGGGACGCCGCAAAGAAACTTAAGTAATGCCTACTGTGCACCGCGTAAGGTTGCACTGACAGCACAATCCCCCGGCGGGGATAATAATATATAATTGAAGCCGAAGGCCAAGTGCTGGGACCTACAGGTCATTCAGCGCTGAGAGGAAAATTGAGAGTAAGTGGTTTATAATGTGTAACAGATGGGAAAAATCGCAGTTGCATCATTAAACTTTGTTAGAAGAGGGTGGAAAGGAAGATGGAAGAAAGAATATGAATGGAGGTATAGTAAAAGGCGGAATGCCCCCTGCCCTCGGGAGATTCAACACGACCCGCCACCAACCAATGGGAATACATGGGTAATGATAGCCTAGCCACCCATCAACTCGTTAATAAACACTCACTCAGCCTCGTTTCAAATAAAGCAAAAGACCATCCATAAGCAAGCCGGCTCAATTCAACAAGAACAAAATAGTCAACCGAAATTACCGTAGAAACAAAAACAGAAGACTCCATTCGGGCATGGTTAAACGATTTGCCTAAACTTCATAAAACTTCATATTCTGAGGCGGCTATGGAGTATAGTTATTGGTGCGTTGTCATTTTTATTAGCGATTCACATGACTAGATGATCATGGAGATCGTCCGAATTATATCAATATTAAGAGATCATTGTTGCGAGGGAAACCTTAAGAAGTTTAAAAGCTAAACGGGAGACCAGTGGAGACAGGTAAGTCATGAGAAGAAGGAAGTAACACAGCCTACAGTATACCATGCAAAGGACGTGTAGGTGGTATTCCTTAATCAAGAGGCCAGGAAATATTTTTTCTTTTGTATTCAGGCTAAATTTTTTTTTTTTTTAAAGTTCAAAAACTTCTAGCGCCTTTAATTCTGTCTGTGCAGGTGTTCCTCAAGTTACCGGTTTCAATAGAAACCACTCTACTTTCAGCAAACCCGCGAGAGTATATAATTTACATACATACATATATAATGTGGACGCTTATCTACAGATGGATGTATAAGCAAACATGAGTGGCAGACCGCAGACATCCACAAATTCTCGTGGGGATTTATGTCTGAGACATCCTTATATATGGTGTACATTTAAGTATAAATTCGTATTTATAATGAGGAAAACTTTAATATAAACTGACTAAAAGAACCGCTAATTGTGCCCTGAATACCCAGCCAATAATAATAATAATTTAATTAACGCAATTTTCCCTCGTAATTCACTTGCAAGCAATAAAGGCCCAGATATTTAATGCTGGAAAGCTAGTCGGCCTTAGCCATTAAGGGCTAATATAAAAGGCGAAATTAATGTGAGGACACTTACATGGAGCTAATAAATAAGCTGCTTAACGGAAATTATATTGGTAATTAACGTTTGCTTTTGTAGTAAAAGCGCAAGCGTTGTAAATAAGGGTTATGATACAGGATTTCTGAAAAAAAATATTAATGG
>NC_087208.1:26870921-26883421 GCF_015104395.2 Macrobrachium nipponense
GGATCGCTTCAGTGGCTCTTAACCTTTTTCAGTGACCTTACTCCTTGTTATCCCAAATTATATTCTCGTACCCCTAATCCGATATAAACACAATATAAACGAACGTAAATAAACAGGTAAATATACAGTACCACTCCTCCGGCTATCATGTCTCGTACCCCGAGGGGAAAAGTACCCCAGGTTAAGAACCACTGGTCTAGAGAATACAGTTTTCTACTCTACGTTCTGGGCCTAATAAGAGTGCCCTGCTTTCTTAGGAGGTGAGCTCTAACTCGGTGATCCTGATTTAACCTGAGTTAATATACTCGTATACGATATGCCAAAGTTTACCCCTACCCTCTCAACAAGTTCGTTACAGATTTAGAGGACATCAAAAAGCCTTTTTGAGAGGGGTCAAGTTTAGCCCGTGAGCATCCCGCGAAGGCTTTCTTTCTTTCTAAAAGCACCCGAGAATTGAACAGACCAAACTGCATGTCAGCGAGACAAATGAAGAGGCTTGTACTCTCACAGTGCATATCCCAAATCAGTTGGCAAAATATTCGCGTTTTTTATAAGTGGTTTTCCGTTATGGAAATTGCAGCGTTGAGTTTGATACGTTCGTCAATTTCACTGTGGATCCATTTTTTCCTCGAGCCGCCCTCGTAGAGCAATCAATAAACGATTATATCTTATTTTTTCCCTAATGGCCAGGCACCCGTACACTGCTCCAGCGGTGGGCAAATTGCTTAACGGCAGCAATCAAAATAAATATGAGGAAATGTAAAGTCACTGTCATAAACTGTGCCAGTCTCAAAATTACGGAAGCAAAGTTTACACATGTCATCAGCTTGGAAATAAACTGACCGCATGACGTCACAACCTTTACCTCGGTCCTACGATGTATTCCTTGGGTCAGGCATGAGAAGACCTCGTAATGTTTGAATCTCATCCTCTATTGACTTACGCTTGGAAAAGAACATGAGGCTCGCAACCTCATGCAGAATCTAAATCAGAATTGGCATATTAACAATTTCGGAAGTCGTCACCTTTAAGGGTAAAAAGTCATAAAATAAATAGATGGATAAATAAATAATTAAATAATTAAATAAATAAATACATAAATGAATATCATGTATATACATATATATATATGTGTGTGTAACTGAATCACAAAAATATGGAACGTGATGAATATATAAATAAAGACAAACTCCACGAAAGAAAGAGGGACAATGGAGTACTGCAAGGACTTTCGACTTCTCGTCCTTTATTCAATAAAAGAGAAAAAGTCAAAAGGCCTTGCAGTACTCCAAAGTTTTCCTTTCCTTCGTGCAATTTTGTCTATATATAGATATATATATATATATATATATAATATATATATATATAGATATATATAATATGAATTTTATCACATCATCGTGATTCATATCATGCATCAAGCTAAAAATGTCCTTTAATATCGAATTCGCTCTACCTAGGAATTAAAATAGTTTCATATATATTAGCCGAAGGGGGAATATTTTGTTGATAATAATTTCGTCCTCTCGTAGATTTGAACCAGCGGACAGAGGAGAAATCAGGACTTCAGTGATGTTACAGCCACGGCCAACAAGTGAGGAAACGTCACTGAAGTAGTGATTTCTCCTATGTCCGCTGGTTCGAATCCATTGAGAGGACGAAATTATTATCAACAAGAATTTCCCCTTTCGTTAACATATATACATAAATTAATGCATACATACATTACATATACATATATATATATATATATATACTATATATATATATATATATATATATATATTATATATATTTTATATTTATTTTTTAAATAAGTGACAACGGTCAGAGCATAAATTGCCGGCCGGATAAAATTAAAGGCCCTAAATAGTAAAAGCATTTTATAGTCCAAAAATCAGTAATTCAAAACATGCTAAAATCAGCCGCGTTTCAGAAAAGTTCTCCTTTTAGCGACGAAAAAAAAAAAAAGTTTGCTGTCCGTTAAAAATAAAATGTAAAATAAAAGCCAGGGAGACATGACACAGCCATTTCAAAATAAAAGGGAAAAAAAAAGCTCTTCTTGTAGGCCAAACCATGGCAGAAGGAATCACCCGCACAACGAAATAAAAGAAAAATAGAAAATGGACAAAACAGAAAGTTTCCTGAAATGAAAATGATAATGCTGTTTCCCATTTTCGTTTCGTTCCGTTTCCCGTTTTTTTTCTTTTCTTTTTTGAAGGGTAAACAAAGGTCGGGGGCGACTCTATTTGGTGGCTAAATATCGCACTGCCAGGTCTAATATTGGTTCCCGAATGAGACTTTCGAGGCTCGTTTGTTGATGTGTTGCTGCAGAAACACCCACTTGTTTCGGCAACTGCCAGACGGACCCCCTTGGGAGGCCCTGCCCCGCCTCCCCAATTCTCGCCGCATTTGTAAGCGATGTGAGGCACGAAGAGGTCACTGGTAGGGTGGGTGGGTGGGGTAGGTGTGCGGGTGGGTTGGTAGATAGGTGGTCATTTGGGAAATGGGGGTGGGGAGAGGGTTATGCAATTGGATCACAATGCATTTTGGTGAGAGAGAGAGAGAGAGAGAGAGAGAGAGAGAGAGAGAGAGAGAGAGAAAAGAACTTCAACACGGATGCAATTACTATGAGAGTTGATGAGAAATCTTTCTCTCTCCCTCTTTTTTAACGAACGTATGTGTGTGTGTATATGTGTTTGCGTATGTGTGCTTACAAACAATAAAAGTCAGCAATCATCACAAAACAAAAGAGGATAGATATAAAAAAAAATATCACGAAAAATAAATATATACACACAAAAAGCAAGATTAAAGTAATTAAATAATGTTGTCACATGGATCAAATAAAAAATGTTCGCAAAAAGGTTGCAAAGTATAATACAACGCAAAACAACGAGAGAGAGAGAGAGAGAGAGAGAGAGAGAGAGAGAGAGAGAGAGAGAGAGAGAGAGAGTTTGAAAAGCTAAGAGATGCACTTACGAAGCCAGAATGATGGGTCAGATGAAAAAAAAAAAAAAAAAAAAAAAAAAAAACTAGGAATCCTACACTGGTTGCCTCTACATAAAGGTGGATGTAACCGCAGTAGCTTAAAAAAAAAAAAAAAAAAGTTAATGCATATAAAAAAAATTACAAACACCAATTAAATGTAACCCAGCAAGCAAATTACGAGAAACTAATGAATCATGGTATTACCAAGAAAATGAGCCTTTTGTAATAACCAATCAACGCTGACTGTGGTTAGTGTTTAGTTAAACAGATGAAAACTCAGTATGCACATATGCCCGATGAATATCCATGGGGATCGGCATGAGACTAGCAACATCATTCCAAAAAGATTTTCTGATAACTAAAAGGCTAACTCCCACTAGAACCATTCCTCTAGGGGAAAAAAAGGTGTACGGTGATTATATACAATATTGCGTGGGTTAAGACTAGGAGAGGGTGTGCGGATCAAGCGCTTCTCATGAAACAATTATGGGAGAAATGTTAAAATACAAGGAAAAATTGTATGTGGCATACAGAAATCTAAAAAAAGCTTATGAAACAATAAATAGAAAGGTAATATTCCGGAGAAGTTGTTAAGAGTTATCAAAAGACTATGTTAGCAAATGCAGACAGAAACCTATATCATTTAATGTTCAAATGGGTCTGAGGATATTACAGTCCAGAGATTTGGACTGTCTATGGAAGCCTAGGTAAGAATGCATGAAGGGTTTGTTGAACCATCTCTCCTTTACAGAAGTGAAGCATGAATATTAAACATGAATGAGAAAAGTAAGTTTAAAGCTACTGAGATGGTCTGTTCTGTGGAGTATATGTTGTCAGAAGAAACGAAATAGCAAGAGATATGAAGATTAGCATAGGAGACAGGATAGATCAGTATTCTGAGATAGTTTGGTCTTATGGGAAGAACTGAGGAGGACCACAGGTTGGGGTAGAGTGATACACCCGGAAATGCTAGGAAGACGGAGAAGAATAACTCCAAGTGTTAAACAGACTAGATGGCGCAAAACGTGTGCAGATAGAGATAGAGATAGAGATATAGATAAGTATACGTAACGAAGTTGAAAGTGCTGCTGATCAGCATTCTGTGTAGGTGTATGAAGCGACTTATTTTGTGGAAGTTTTCTGCACATGGGGTGAAACTACGATTCAGCAGTTAAACAATGAATGCAGCAGTTACCAAAGCGCGGCGTATCCTCTTTGGAGTAACCCCTTCCAACGAGAAAAACGTTAATATATATATATTATATATGATATATATATATATATATATATATATGTGTGTGTGTGTATATATATATATATATATATATATATATATATATATATATATATAGATACACACACACACACACACACACATATATATATAATATATATATATATATATATATATATATATAATATAGTGTGTGTGTACTCACGTATATTCGTCAGGAATATTTAGATAACAAAGGAACACAGAGGAACAAGATAAAAACAAAGGAAGAAATATACCAACATACAGCCTAGAAATTCTGGAAAAAAGATTTTACAACATATACTAATTCAAAACTAAATTATAATCCAAATACAATATGACTAGGTATTATTTCGGTGCATGTGGAAAGAGATATGAAAAATGGAAATTCTGCTGCTCTCACCCGGATCAACTCTTCTTTCAACTGTATGTATACAAAGTGTAACCTGATACTGAAATGGACAAAATTCAGTATGCGTTCGCACGTGGAAAAAGTTGATAAGCGACTGGAGAGAGAGAGAGAGAGAGAGAGAGAGAGAGAGAGAGAGAGAGAGAGAGAGAGAGAGAGAGATTAATTCTCCCTTTCTCTTCTTCCCACCGCTAGACGGAGAAAGAAACAGAGAGCGAGGGTTTAAAAAGATATGTGTACATTAATAAAAGATTGTGTAAGCGTACATAGTGTGTACGCTGATTATTTTATGTGCGTGTCCTATGAGAGACAGAAAGAAATGAGGGCTTTTGAACTGGATGAGGGAATTAGCATCTGGTAACGAGGTTTCGAAAGAGATGTTCACACTATTTTTAGGGTACAATTTATTATATCTTTTATGCCTAAAAACTAAAATAAAATTCAGCTTGAAAAACTGTCTTAAAATCGAAAAAATATACTTTGTTAAAAAGTAAATTAAAAATAATAAAACATATTGACTACATGAACCAAGATTATTTCGTATACAAAGTAAACTTTTAGCATTTTCTTATTGTTTAAATGAAGTTACACGCATACTTAATTACCCATATCAATACTCACCCTCTCTCTCACAGGCAAAACAATACAAAAAATAACGTACATTAATAAAGAAATTATATATATATATATATATATATATATATATATATATATATATATATATATATAAATTCGGGACACAAACAAAACCACATACCATTTGGCTCACAGAACTGTATAACCAAACAAAGCCAAACAAATGGAGAAAAATTAGGAAACAATGGGCGTGATCGGTTCCAACACAGACACAAACTCACAAGCCCTCAAACAAAGCTTCCGAGGCCCTACAAAAGAAAAACAAGGAAAAAAAAAGATAAATCCAAAAGGCAATTACCGAGATAAAACAATAAATCACGAAAGGTCAACTTGACGCGAATCAAAGCGAAAGATCCTAAGCTTACTGGGAAAGTCGACCTGAGTGGGTGTCCATATGCAGTTTGTCTGGTCGGGTTCAACTCTGTCTGCTGGAGTGAACTTGAAGTGAACATAAAGTTTCTATTAGCAAAGATGGAGTTTTGTAAAGATTTTTTTTTTTTTTGAGAAGTTAAAGAGAGAGAGAGAGAGAGAGAGAGAGAGAGAGAGAGAGAGAGAGAGAGAGAGAGAGAGCTGAGTATAGTCTCGTTTAGGATCTTTTGTGAAAAACCATATATAGGGTTCACGCTCTTGAGAGAGAGAGAGAGAGAGAGAGAGAGAGAGAGAGAGAGAGAGAGAGAGAGAGAGAGAGGTTAATAACTGTGTAAGAGAAAACTTCAAAATAGGCTGGTGTAAGCCCTTTTGTAAGAGAACTCATATAGTGTACATGCGCTTGAGAGAGAGAGAGAGAGAGAGAGAGAGAGAGAGAGAGAGAGAAAATTGCAATTCTGCTTTCATTACGCACGTACATATGTAGGCGACTAAGCGCATATGTGTTTGCAAAAAAAAAAAAAAAAAAAAAAAAAAAAAAAAAAAAAAGCACAATGGAAGCCAAGCAAAATGTGCCTTTTGGCCAAGTCTGTCGAAATGAAGGCAATGCTGTTCCACTCGTCGGAGCAGTCAACATTTGCTTGTCGAAAGCGACAGAAAAAATGAGAGAGAGAGAGAGAGAAGAGAGAGAGAGAGAGAGAGAGAGAGTACTACGCACAAGTATCGGAAACTGACTCTCGCAAACAGGCAACCTGTACCACGGCTTTACGAAATTTGCCTTCTCTCTCTCTCTCTCTCTCTCTCTCTCTCTCTCTCTCTCTCTCTCTCTCTCTCTCTCTCTCTACTAAGGTTTTAAATGAAAATGTAAATCTAAATGAACAGAATGGAAAAATCATATTTTATTTTCTCTCAGCCAAGAAGATTTCGAATTCCTGTGTACTAGAAATTATTGAACCAATCAAAACAAAGAAATGGGATAGAAAAAGAGAGAGGGGGGAGGAAGCGGAGGGTAGGGAGAGGGGGAGGGTACAAAAAAGGTCGGATAGGGGGAGGGGAGAGACCGAGGAAAAGCGAGGAATGCAATGCCCTGAGAATGCAATCAGAAAAACCGGGCACTGGTATCGGCAAATGAGATGGCAAAGAGAGAGAGAGAGAGAGAGAGAGAGAGAGAGAGAGGCTCAAACACGGGCACCAGGCTTGGGGCGGATTTGGAAAGGGAAACCCTTTGTTTGCCTCTGCTTTGAATGAAAGCCAGTTTAAAATTCCTTTTTCCTCAGTATTTTCCGGGGACCCGGATTCCAGTTCTCGTATGACTTCTATGGTTTATTCATTTAGATTCTCTCCCTCTCCCACTTTCACTCTCTTTCTTCCCCTTTCTTGCAAGAGAGTAGAGACAAAACAAACCTTTGTCTCAGAACCGCTTTGACACCAAACTAGACACTCACCCGTCTTCTACGATTTCCACAAATGCTTCGCGCTTCTCTGCCTCCGTAAGACATCCACCACCCATAATGAAAGCTCACTTTGCTGTAATTCTAAAATTTTCTGAACCTGGATGACGAATCCAGATCATCATTGTGGATCCAAACCCAAAAGGCCACGCGAAAAAAAAATCGCTCATTAAATTCTCAATTATTCTGGTAACACAAAGACCAGGAGTCTAAACTCAATTAACACATCACAGGCAGTTCATATGATCAATATCCAGTGCTGGCGTGAGGCCAGCTTACTTTAGAAAATAACGGCAACGACGATTAATCCATAAATTAAATGGGTTCCCATATTCATTACAGCCAACCTTCGGAAATTTCATTGACAATTCTTCCATAGGCTTTTACGATAGGGTCTGCGCTTCATAATGAATTAATCTAGTTAATTTAACATGACGTACAAATACATCAGCGGGAAAAATAACCGGCCAGCGGAGGTAATACACAAAGCTCCCGAAATGAAAAGAGGGTACTATTTCGGTTGGGCGAGTTTTTTGACAGCGGCGGTCGCTGTAATAAGTAAGCTTAGGCCTTTGAGGGAGAGTACATCGACTCATTTTCCGTTAGTAAACTTTCCCTTACATAGAAAAAAAAAATTTACGGGGTAGGCCTACGGACGACAACAGCTTGTGCTGGCACAAAGCTTAATCTAAAGTGTAACAATATATATATATATATATATACACACACACACACACACACACAAATATATATAATATATAATAGATAATATAATATTATATATATAGATATATATATATATATAGATATACATATATATATAACATATATATACACATATAGATATAGAAAGCATGCTTTCTGTTTTTCAGATATAAGTCTCACCGATATTCTTATAAAAATAAAAACTAACACCTGGACACGTACAATAAACAAACAATCAAAACGGAGAGAGAGAGAGATAGAGAGAGAGAGAGAGAGAGAGAATGAAACCGGACAAAGGTCGCAAATCCTCTCCTCTTACCTTCCCCTTTCCTGGAAGGATCGCCAGGCGAATCCTTTTAGAAGAATCCTATTATCTGAGCGGGGAAGCAATGGACGCCGGAAGAAGAAAAAAAACAAAAAAAAACGAGGGATAATATAATGCTAATACGATGTCAATAGGGCCTGTAATATGTATTCATAAAAATCTCACAGGCTCTTCAATGGCCGCGACCCCCCTCGTAAAATAAAAGAACTATATGATATTCGCTATAAAAGAACTATATAATATTCGCTATTCAATGCGATCTTTTACTGCCGGCCCTTTTCATCTTTTATCTCTTCGGTTCCCGCTGCATCATTCCCAGATATTTTCTTTTGCACAGGCACCGGGATGGTCAGTATTGTCTTTAAGAAATATTTCTCTTAAAAAAAAAACATAAAAAGACTAATAAATTGCAGCTGAAATTGACAAAATTCACGAAATCAGAGATTACAACGTAACTGTCATTTTGAGAGTTACAGTAACTGCAACTAATGTAGCAAGTTAACAGCAATTAAATCAAAGTCAGTAGCAGGAAGTAACGGTGATATGCAAGCTACTAACCGTTGTAAAAACTGTAACGAAAACCAAGATATAATAAAAATATTACTATTACAAAAATAAAGGTGATATACCTGCTACCAACCGTAGCGAGAAATTGTAACATAGAGCAACGTATAACTGCAACCAAAAGAAATACTAATAATACTAATAATAATAATAATAATAATAATAATAATAATAATAATAATAATAATAATAATTATTATTATTATTATTATTATTATTATTATTATTAAAAAATATCAACAATTATATATTAAAAATATATTTCTATGTAAAAATATAGAACAAAGAGTGTTCGAAAGTCTTTGTTCTATATTTTTACATAGAAACATATTTTTAATATATAATTGTGGATATTTTTTAAAAATTAGTTTTCACGAAACTGTGAATTTCTTAACAACAACAACAACAACAACAACAACAATAATAATAATAATAACAACAATAATAATAATAAGATTCTTTATTACAGCTCAGGCCACATACACAGATAAACACGGCAGACAGAATACAATGCACAGAATTAGGATTAAAGTAAAATATTCATTGCATCGACAAGTAACAAAAAACAAAACAGTCATAACTGAATGTAATTAAATGTATTTAATGGGACAGGTAACAATTAATTGCAACTAATATAATTAAAATAACTTAAATTGACAGTTATAAAAAGTCAATCAATATAACAAGGTCATTGTGTCGAGGGAACTAACAATATTATCGTGACTGGACACCAACGCGTCACTTGAACTAAATCAGGTAACTGCTATTAAAAAGTAATGAGGAAATGCAAGATATAAATTTCAGAGAGAGGTCAGCCGACAGGTTAAAAGTCAAGGGACAAGAGAAATAAAGGTCAGGTCAAAAGGTCAAGCCAGAACTAGGTTCTGGCTAAAGACGTAAGTAGTTGAGAATTCCAAGTTCACGATGATGAACGGCTAAGCGTATTTAATGGAATATGCAATTGCTCGAACAAATCAATAAATAACCAGTATTTCGTAGTAAATAAGAATTTATTATTATTATTATTATTATTATTATTATTATTATTATTATTATTATTATTGTTTGTTTAGAACATGAAACCTGTTCATATGAAAGAAGTAACGGAAGGTAGGGGGAAATACGAATGGAGAAAACAGTTATAAGGGAACAAAATATTGACAAATTAATAAATAAATAGAAAAAAAAGTAAGTAAGTTCTTAAAACACACGGAACATTGTTTTATGGTTGTAATGCATTGCATCATCGCTTGAACTTTAGAAGTTCCAATCGCACAATATCTTTTTTTTTTTTTTTTTTTTTTTTTGTATTTTGTTTTTACGTTGCGTGGAACCAGTGGTTATTCAGCAACGGGACCAACGGCTTTACGTGACTTCCGAACCACGTCGAGAGTGAACTTCTATCACCAGAAATACACATCTCTCACTCCTCAATGGAATGGCCGAGAATCGAACCCGCGACCACCGAGGTGAGAAGCAAACACCAAACCAACCACGCCACTGAGGCGCTCCATCGCACAATATCCTCAGGGAGGCTGTTCCACAGTCCAGCGGTGTGAGGAATAAAGGACCTCTGGAACTGAGAAGTCCGACATTCCTACCTAGCAACAACGGTACACAAGAGAATCGCGGCTGAGAACCTTCACCTTCACCCCGACGTAAAAATCACTAAATTTCAAATACTACATAAATTAGGTTCGAAACGCTATTACCAGCTTAACCTGGCAACAAGGGTGCACTCATTCATGCAACCATAAATCCACACCGGATCTACCACACCCCATCGCTCGCCGTCGTATATTCGACCAAAATCGTCGTTCACCAATCATGCTTCCTGGGCGGGGTTCGGTGGTCAAGCCATAATGGATGAAAGACTTAAAAAAAAAAATGAAGGTGCATATCATTATGCCGTGCCGTAGACACTATAAATTAACCGCTCCCTCCGCTTAAACATGGGATACATAAATGATGATGTAGAAAGAACGCCAACATTTTTGCGCAAAGCAATAGAGAATGGATTTCTTAATAAGCCTTATAGCAATATATATACTCGCCGATCGTAAAGTACGGGATGTAAAGGCGGATAAAATAAATGCACTTTCAACACGAACTCTTAGTGCTTCTTATTACAGTTTTAACCGAAGCACTGCTGTAGTTATCATAGAATTAGATAGCTGTTTATCTGTCTTGTAAACGGATCGAAAATCGTTCTCTCTCTCTCTCTCTCTCTCTCTCTCTCTCTCTCTCTCTCTCTCTCTCTCTCTCTCAGAAAAAGAAAAAGAGAGTAATATGAGCATATTAGTATGTATATGTATATATGTATATATTATATAGATATATTCCGAATTTATAGAAAAGTATGTACTCGTATGACGGAAGCAAAACGCGTCAGAATATGTTAACACGAGAGAGTATTGTTTTATGCACACATGGATGTAAGACCCCGATGTTTTGTTTCCACGCTTGTTTGTTTTTCGAGGAAAGCGATATATACAAAAGCGAAAAAAATTGCTTCATAAGAAAAGAAGCGAAGAATGGCGTGTGGAATGGGTGACATTTCCAGATGGCAGAGCACTGATTGTATACAGTGAAGGAAACTGCAGGCATTTTAAAAAGAATTTGTAAGTATTTTCATGAGAAGGATGCTGAGAAAAAATGTGAGGTTGAATAACGTCATGAGGGTAAATGGAGATCAGGAAGATAAAGCTATGAATGGTATTAAGGCTGGTAAGATAATGTGAGCGGTTTACTCATAATAAGTATTTAACTTATTAGGAGTAAATATAATGGTTGAGTGAGAGAGATAGTGAGTCACAGAATAGGAGAAACAAGGTAGATAGCAGTGTGTGTGTGTGTGTGTGTAAAATATCTGGAAAAGACTAGGAAAGTATATGTGACCAAAGATAGTAAGATTAGAAGGTATTCTCCATTACGGAAGACCATACGAATATTTAATACAAATGAAGGAAAAATGAAGTTGATGAGATGAACTGCTCGTGAGGTACATAAGAATAAGAACTGAAAGGTTAAGAAATTTTGAGATACGCAGGAGTGGTAAAATGGATAGCATTGGTGAAAGAAAGGATCAGCGTTCTGAGATGGCTTGGTCATGCAGAGAGAAAGGAGGGCCCAAAATGGTGAAAAGAGTACATAATTAAGGAATGCTGGAGAAAAGTAGTGGATAGATTGGACGACAGAGGTAATGGAAAGGAAGAGAATTAGCACCCAGAAAACCAGAGATGAAATGTGCAGTGTTTGCGTGTTTGTAGGAGGTCTGGCGCACTGTTGATGATCCCCATGTAGGAATATAAACCGGCAAATGTTATGGAATTTTTCTGTACAATAGTTTGATCCATGATTCTGCACCACAGCTTTACCCATGATTCTGTACCCTAGCTTTACCCATGATTTTGTACCTCAGCTTTATCCATGATTCTGTACCATAGCTTTACCCGATTCTATACCTTAGCTCTATCAATGATTCTTTACCCTAGCTATATCCATGATTCTGTACCCTAGTTTACCCATGATTCTGTACCTAAGCTTTATCCATGATACTGTACCCTAGCTTTAGCCATGATTTTGTGCTCTAGTTTTATATATGATTATTATTCTAGCTTTATTCATGATTCTGTACCATAGCTTTATCTGATTCTGTACCTTAGCTTTATCCATGATTCTGTACCCTAGTTTACCTATGATTCTGCACCCTAGATTCATCCATGATTATTTACCCTAGCTCTATCAGTGAATCTATACCCTACTTTTATCCATGATTCCATACCCTAGTTTTCTCCA
>NC_087208.1:26888421-26900921 GCF_015104395.2 Macrobrachium nipponense
TTAAAAATTAAAAATCAAAGTAAAAACAAATAAAGGTAAAGAGAGAGAGAACAACCCCAAACACCAACCGTCCATAATGTAGAGAGAGAGATGGAATGACTAAAAAACCAGTTGACGAAGACGACGTCAACTATGCCAGGTATAGAGTTGCTGAGGAGGAACCACGCTTCTAATTGCAAAATCGAAATAAAAAAAGAACAATTCAAAATAATAGATTAGATCGTCAAAAATCCTGACCACCTAACTACCCTCGAGTCGTTATACATTAAGAAACTTGTTCCTTCACTCAATAGCAATACCTCCTCAGCAACTCTATACCTGGCATAGTTGACGTCGTCTTCGTCAACTGGTTTTTTAGTCATTCCATCTTCTCTCTACATTATGGACGGTTGGTGTTTGGGGTTGTTCTCTCTCTCTTTACCTTTGTTTGTTTTTACTTTGATTTTTAATTTTTAAGACCATTTTAATATTTGTGAGTTCCTTTTTATCATTGAATGTTATTTATGTGTCTCTTTGCTCTTTTACAGACTGATGATGCACAGAAGTTTTATGTGCGAAACGTTTCGTTGTAAATAAACCTGATTCCTTTTAATCGTTGTATCATGGACACCTTCTGAAGCTCCTATATATTTATTTAACTGAGCCTCTATATATATATATATATGTGTGTGTGTGTGTGTGTGTGTGTGTGTGTGTGTGTTTTGTGTTAGTCTCCCGCTATCATTAAAATTGGCATAAGCAATATATGCAAAACATAAATAACTTTGTAATGGCAAGATGTAAACCAAATGAGTTCATATAAAAAAAAAAAATGAAATACGCAGAAGTGAAACATAGGACTTCCGCGAAAGAGAATCCTTCAAAAAAGCTGGGAAAAGCTGAAACGAGGTTTCCAAACACAATACTCGTCTGGAAACTTTATGAGACTCAACATAAAGTTATATATTCAAGACACTTGTCCTCTGATACGTGTCGAGACTTTTACAAAATATCTTTTAATGACCCTTTTCAAAAGACCTCATGAACACGCAAAAAGTCCAAACAAATATATACTTATGCCAAAAGTAATATTCTGACTTCTCCAATAATGCAAAAAAGGAGAAAATAACTACATAGAATAAATGAATAATAAAAAATGAATTTTATTATATTAAATAAGGTAAAGAAAATATTTATAGCAGCGATTTGGGCTAAGCATAAATCGGAAAGGAAACATTACATCATATAACTACATAAAACTTTTATGTATGTTGAAAAATTAATTGCAAAATGTGAATAAAGCATAGAGTGACCTATAAATGTACCTGGTTTGAAAAACAGAATATGAAGAATTTTGCAAAAGGGACAATATACGTTATAAAGTCTTGATTAAGCATATAAAACACAAGTACGAAGATGATAATCAAATAGTAATGGTAAATAATTACACGCAACAGAAAAGAACATACTAAGTATCCTCTAAATAAAAAAAGTTCTTAAATAAGTGACGGGTATCCCCGTGACAAAAAAGAAAAAAAAAACAAAAAAAAACATAATAAGCGTTCACTAAATAAGACAAAATTCTTAGAAAAAGTCACTCATATACTAGTGAATGGACAGAGATATTTATAGTCACAGATATGAGGAAACAGACAGGCAGACCGACAGAAAGAAAGGAGGTAACAAATATAAAAGCTAAAAACCGAAGGTTCAAAGACAGCTGAGTCAAATCCTCGGAAAACATAAAAATATCTTTCACGTCGGAAAAAAAAACAAAAAACATAGGAACATATGTCTCCACTGACAAAACATTTACAAATGCTATACAAAACAACAACCCGAGCACGGCGCTGAGTACAGACAACAACATCAACAACAACAAGAGCGAAACAGCATATCTAGCGCGCAAGAACAACGATATACTCAGGGCGGAGTATACCAGGAGCAATGGGAACGCCGGCGAACGTATATTGCTGTTATGATAAAAAAAAAAGAAAAAAATAATAAAAATAAAATGCACGCGAGAAAAAATGCTGCATAAAAGTGTGAATAGCGGAGTGGTGATTGATGAAACTGGGCCATGGAGATAGAATGAAAGGGATGAAGCGGACGGAATCAACGAGAGAGAGAGAGAGAGAGAGAGAGAGAGAGAGAGAGAGAGAGAGAGAGAGGTTGTCTGATTAAATGGGCAAGAACCATACAAAGGCAAGGGGATAGAGAGAAAGAAGGAAAATGCTTGGACTGAATGGATGAGATCCTTACAAAAGGAGAGAGAGAGAGAGAGAGAGAGAGAGAGAGAGAGAGAGAGAGAGAGGTGTTTTGATTGAAAGAACAAAACCCATCCAAATTATGAGAGAGAGAGAGAGAGAGAGAGAGAGAGATAAATGATGCAAATGAAAATAATCACACTGAAATGACTTGCTAAAACTCAACGTAATGGAAACCTAAACATAAAAAGGACAATATTAGTAAATTAGTAGTAGACACAGAAAGAAACATAAAAATACAAAGCACAAAGATCCAAATAAAAGATATAGCCCAGGTACAAAAACGTAGAGAGAGAGAAGAGCTTTTCTGAGCATTACATATCTAAGAAGTGATACAGACACAAATCGGACAAACACGAATGAAACAGGAATTCCCCGAAAGAATTAAACCTGAAGGGAAAATAAAAATAAAAATTGGTGTCGAAAGATAAAAAAAGAAAAGAAAAGCACCAATGCGAAATAAATGAAAAATATAGTCAAAATAGAAAATTAAATAAATAAAGGGAATGAGAGCTAACAGAGGAATCCATAAAAAAGACAGATGAAAGCGAAAGCCCAAAGGGAAAAGAAATAAAAAGATATCAAGATGAAAATTGAATAGTGCTAGATATGAAAGTCAAAAATAAAATTGGAAAATATGTCGGGTGCTGAAATTTCGTCCAACAAAAAGGAAAGTTCTAAAATTAATATACGATACAAAAAGAAAGTCAACGCATTTACCCGACGGATTCATTCGCCGTTTGTGTTCTCTGACCAAAGTTGTTCAGCTTAACTTAACCTGATTTACTTTGAGGAATATTTATAATAAGCAATAAGGGGAGACTAAAATGAAAACTTAATTTTCCATTAGGTGGCTCCTAAAGAAACGAAAACGAGGCCGTTACGTTACAGGAATAACCAAGTAAAAAATGCGCCGAAGCTTCTTCAGCGCAATCGATATTCCTGTACAGCGTATGAAACCGCGGCCCACGAAACTCTCAGCCACATCCCGGTGGTGGCTTGTGTTGTTGGCACCTATAGTGGTGCAAGACGCACGACCATGGCTAACTTTAACCCTAAAGAAAATGAAATAACGCGATTAAGTTTAAATTGAAATTTGGTATGTTTAATGATTGGAGGATGGTTGATCATCGTACCAATTTGCAGCCCTCTAGCCTCAATGGTTTTTAATATTTGAGGGTGGACAGAAAAAGTGCGGACGGACAGAAAAATAGCAGAAAACTAAAAACGAAAGAAAAAGACATCTATAAACGAAATCGAGGCCGTTGCGTTAAAAAAAAAATAAAGGTAAAAAAAATCCTTTCAAAGCACTCCAACCCACTTCCAAAACCCAGCCCAAGATTCCTTTGCATATGGCGGCAAATATCATTGTGTGAACTCAGCAGATGATATCCATTCTCTTCTTGTAAAGTTCCTTTTTTTTCCGGTGGAGAATATGAAGAGAATATAGACATTAATACCAAAGGAAAGAGGTTCAAGCGAGCACGGGAGAGGCCAGGCATAAAGGAAAAATAATTAAAATGGACGGGGATATATATTTGGAAGACTTTAGATAAAACTAGATGGTAGAAAGCAATGTGCGTAATTGAATGGGTAAATTAAAGATGGCTGATTGAAATGAAGGGAAATGACGTATGTGTCTGGGGAATGATGCTCACGAAAGGGAAATGAATGAAGCTGGCCAAAAAGACAATGGACGATAAAGAGGTAAACAAACAAATGCCAAATAACAGAAGAAATGTGAAAAGGAAAATGCGTCAATAACGGAAGATGAATAACCAAGAAAGGGGATAACCTGCAGTTCCAAATGAATGACGGATGACGATAGAGATGGAAATAATTAAAGGTGCAAACGATAATGGACAGGTGACCAAAACGGAAATAAACTAGGGCAATAAAAGAATGTATAAACGAAAGGTAGATAAGCAACACGGGCGATAAGGGAAGATGCAAAGGGTGGGCGGAATCTGCAAACGAACGAAAGATAAGGGAGATAACGGAAGACGACAAAAGATGGGAGATGCTACAAGATGTAAGCGTCCGAGATGAGGGAAGATACTGGAGAAGGGTGCCTGAAGATGATGCAGAATCACTGGCTGTGTTTTTAGCGAAGAGGAAAGACAAAGAAATCGGAAAAAAATAGATATGGATGACAAACGATAATCATTATTATTACTATTATTATATCATATTCAGAAGATGTAACATATTCATATGTAACAAGCCCACAAGGGCGATTGACTTGAGATTCAAGTTTCCAAAGAATATGTTGTTCATTAGGAAGGAGAGTACCCAGTAGGGGGGTAGTGCCGTCAGTGCACCTCATGCAGTGCACTGTAGGCAATACTTAAGGTTCTTTGCTGGGTGCCTTCAGCCCCTTGCTGGAACCCCCTTTCGTTCCTGTGACTGTACCTCCTTTCATAATCTTTCTTCCATCTTACTTTCCACCCTTTCCTAACAATTGCTTCATAGTGCAACAACTGCGAGGTTTTCCTCCTGTTACACCAATCAACCCTTTTACAGTCGGTTTTCAATTCAGCGCTGAATGGCCTCATAGGTCCCAGTGATTGGACTTTGCCCTAAATTCCATATTCAATTCTATTAGGAAGGAGTAAGAGGAGGTAAGGGGAAATAAGAGAAATAAGAGAGCTCGCATGTCAAAAATAAAAAAAAAAATAAATTATTAAACAAATAAATAAAATCTATATTAAAATGGAAGGAGAATAGTATTAGGGTAATAATGTATTGCACCTTCGCTTGAACTTCTGAAAAAGTTCCAATTGCACTACCTCCTCTGGGAGGCTGTTCCACAGTCCCACGGTGTGAGGAATAAAGGACCTCTAGAACTGAGAAGTTCGACAGCGAGGAGGCACATTGACTGCATATTGTATAACTTAAAATTTTCGACAATTAAGAAAGTGCATTTTTATGGATGCGTAGGAATGTGGATGATGGTCAAGCGTTAACTAATCAAGATAATTACGATGTACTGACGGTGGATAACAATGTGTGCAGATGGTCACGGTCACTAATTAAAGAGAGGGAATGGATGACCAACCACTTGGATGACGTCCGTAACTCGTCAGAGGAAATAGTAGATGGATGATCACGAAGCACAATATTCAAATGTATCATAAATGATGTCATAATAACTTTTCTGACACAAGGCAGGTATTCAGCCCATCCTAAACATTTCTTACATGCTACTGGCTTCAATCCCTCCTCTGCAGCACACCTTCATTTCAGTTCACTATTCTGTAACGTTTGGGTTCTGCTTTACATCTAATTGACCTCTGGCGTCGCCAACACTTCTCAGGATTGCAGATACCTTTATTGAACCGAATATAGAATTTACGCCAGAGGTCAAGCACTGAAACGGAAACTGACAGTAAAAGTTCTGGAAGGTGTAACAGGAGGAAAACCTCGCAATTGCACTATGAATCAACTGTTAGGAGATGGTGGAAAGTTAGATGGAAGAAAGAGAACATGACAGGACGTACAGCAAAAGAAACGAAAGGGGTTGCAGCTGGGGTTGCAGCTAGGGGCCGAAGGCACGCTGCAAAGAACCTTACGTAATGCTTATACTGCAACTGACGGCCCTAGCCC
Organism: Macrobrachium nipponense; assembly: GCF_015104395.2. Taxonomy (NCBI): domain Eukaryota; kingdom Metazoa; phylum Arthropoda; class Malacostraca; order Decapoda; family Palaemonidae; genus Macrobrachium; species Macrobrachium nipponense. Next base: position 26,894,274 of record NC_087208.1, read on the forward strand.
CCTGCGGAAGACACCTTTATGCAGCTGCATTCTTCAAGTCTTTTAAGAACACCTTGCTTAAATGTTCACATTTTGCAAATCTTGTTATTTTCAGACGCTTATCTTACATCAACAGATATGATAAATCAAAATGTCGAAGAGTATACTTGATCCAAACTTCCCCTTGTCCCCTCTCCTAACAATACTGTGTAATTTCAATTCTAAAGATTAATAACCACGTCGACAAACAGACTTGACATGCAAATTATTCCCGTAACTACTTAACGAGCTTCTTCCAAATCCTTTGTCGTTATATTTCCAGAATAAGAAAAATTAATGTATCAAAGAAAAACAATTACTGTGCAGCAGGCTAACTACCAGCTGTGGAGCAAAGGAAAACCCATAACTGCCTCTGGAATCTACACTTTTATACTTCTTGAAGCACACCTACCACCGTCTGATTAAATCTTTAAAACGTCTTTAGGATAAAACTCTCCCTCAGCAAATCTATCTTACTGAAAACTTATTTGCGTTCCTTGCAGTTATAAACAGCATTTCGAATTTATTCAGCCCAATCATAATACCTAGTGTTTCCTAGTTAACCTTATATTGTCTTCCATTATTTTCTTCTTTCACCGAAATAATTAACATTTTTTCAGATTTTAATACTTAATATGATAAATATATAGAGTACTTACTATCATCAGTATTGCCAATTGCTTCAATCCCTGCGTGTGATCTACTTTTGCCCATATCATAAAAATATCCAAGTATATGTCTCCTTTTCCTGAGAACTCGACCAGGTCTAACACATATTATTAGTATTAAAAAGTATCTCATTAGCAGTAATACCAGTAATATGTAAGTCCTAATATATTTCACAAAGTTTCAACAAAATTCGGGGTATCCAGTTACTATAACATTAATACCAAAATGTGTATTTAGTGGCAACAGAATAAATTTTTTTATATATTCACCAATGAAAAAGATTATTTCAGTGTACAGAAAATTCCTTAATCCAATTTGAAAAGAAAAAATTAAATCACTACTTTCTGGTGAGCAATTTCACCTTAGCAACCAAAAACTAGAACACCCTTCAGGAGAAAACCCTAGAGGCCATTAAAATCTATAGATAAAGCCGTGAGCCAACATACTATTAAAACAAAAAGAAAATGAATAAAATCACTGAGAAATAGGAAGTAATATTCGGGCTAACAAAGTCTATTGAGGAACCAAAACACCTTTTTATTCCTCCGGAAAAGAAAAAAAATGAGAAAGTACCTTTCAACAAAAACACTATTCCAATGAAAAGAAGTTCAAGGATTCATTAAAATGAATAAAAAAAAACACAAAAAACAAAAAAAGAAAGAACCGAATAAAAGCGGCACCGCAGAACGCCAGTTATTCGGTAAATTATTATAAAAATTCCGACCTGAGAAAGAGTTCGTGGATTCTGACATTTTCTTTATGCGTGAATATTACTGACTCGACTTCCGTAATGCCTTTCGTAAATTTACATTTTACTGAATATAAAGTGAACTTATTCACATATCAAAGGCATACAGAGAGAGAGAGAGAGAGAGAGAGAGAGAGAGAGAGAGGGGCGGGGGGCCGACCTCAATGTGGATAAATGAAATGGTTCCAAGATTGCTGACATCAGCAATTCGGGTGAATAGGGGCCGAGAAAGGGGAGGGGTTAAGGTGGCAGCCATATTGATTCGACATCCTTACCCCCCATACCCCTCCCTATGCCCCTACCCTCCAACCCGCCCCCTTCTAACATCTTATTCCTTCACTTTGAATAAGTCTGACCCGAACCTTTCCTGATCCTTAAATAGATGACCTGGGTCGAACCCTTAACTTCCTTCTAATGCTCTCTCTCTCTCTCTCTCTCTCTCTCTCTCTCTCTCTCTCTCGCTAGGCAAGAACTCGTCGAATGGCTTGAGACTGTTTGTAACTTAATAATCTTTTTTTATCTAACTTTCAAAATTTTATTTTCTCTCTCTCTCTCTCTCCCCTTCGTTTTCACGAACTAAATCAATTTCGCTTTTTCCAAAAATGTTGTTCTTTCTACTTAGCTTTATTTGGTTTACCTTTTTTTACGTTACTTGCGTTAGTTTGTTTGTTGTCTTCGCCGGTCCCGAATGCCTTTGAGCTTTTTAGTCGTTAATGCAATTTTGTGAAGATAAATAATCTTCATCTGGTTCGCGCGAGTTTGCTTAAGTCCGACTAAGTTTTATTCCTCCTTGGTCTGGTTGTCGGTATCTGCCATGTGTGTCTCGGTTGTGATTATTTCCAGCCAACATACACACACATGTACACATACATTATGTCTGTGTAAACCTACATCAGAAGCTATGATTGATATTTTATAAGTTTCCTTTATGAGAGCCAGTATTTTTCTACTTTTGTCTACGTGCAACAGATATCTACGAACATACATTCATATATATATATATATATATATATATATATATATATATATATATATTATATATATATATATATATAAAATTAACGACATATATACATACATAAATACATTAACACAATCCATATATATATATATATATATATATATATAATATATATATATATATATATATATATATATATATATGTGTGTGTGTGTGTGTGTGTGTGTGTGTGTGTGTGTGTGTGTAAATAAACTGAATAGAGAATGAATGAAATATAGAATTTAGGCCAACGGCCAAGCGCTTTGTCCTATGAGGTCATTCAGCGCTGAAAGGGCAACTGAGAGTAGAGGTTCGAACTTGCATTTGTTCTAAGAAACAAATGTTGGGAGAGGATGGATAGCAAGACGGAAGAAAGGGAACATAAAAGGAGATACGGTAAAAGGAATGCTAGCGGTCGCCGCTAGGGGCCAAAGGGACGCTGCTAAGAACCTCAAGTAATGCATACAATGCACAGGGTGAGGGACACTGACGGCAGAGAGAAATGTCACAGATTGTCCCTGTCATATCAGGCGCCTTGCCCAGCGAAATTCACAATTCCCGTTCGTCTCCCCTCGCCACCTTTCTCTTGTTATTGGCGAAAGCAATAGGTTGTGCTGCGAGGCTCTCGACAATTCCCTCCGTGAAACATTTCTTCTCCGGCGATGCTTTTTCATCTTTAACACCTTCTGGCTCACACCCATTTTTCACGGCTTCCAGTTTGCCTACTTCTCCTCCCCCCGCATTTGGGTTATGTGCTGCCAGGCTGGAGGCAGGAGGATACAGACTGGAACGCTTCCGTAATCGTCGCTTCTCTTCACATTTTTTTTTTTTTTTTGGGGGGGGGGGGAGGGGGTTAGGGGGCATAGTATGGTGGTGGATCTTTACGACAATTTCAAATCCCCCCCCCTTTTTTATAGACTTTTCTATATAACTTCTATATAATTTGAAATAAATTAAATTTTACATACATATACATAAATATAATAAACACGCACACGCATACACACACACAACACACACACACACACACACACACACACACCACACACACACACATATATATATATATATATATATATACACACACACACACACACACACACACATATATATATAAATATATATATATATATATATATGCGTGTGTGTGTGTCATTCAAAATAGCCCCATAAAACTCAATCTTGGCTTCGGGAATTTAAAGAGTTATTTCCAGAAATTTCATCTCTTAAATTGATTTACATTTTGTTTTTCAATATACTGTGTTAGCTAAAAAAAAAAAAACAACACTATATAAAGGAAAACATTGAATAAAAAATGAAATATTTCCCTAATTCTCTCTCTCTCTCTCTCTGTAGCCTTTTTATGACCTAATTCTAAAAAATATTCTATTTTTATCTAATTCCAGTTTAACCAATCATTATCAAACGGCCTTCTAATCGTTCGTGAAAAAAAGTTGTAGTCAAGTAAATTAATTAAAAAGTCTAAGTCCAGAAACACAAGAGTGCAACAGATAAACGATTAAAAGCTCTCTCTCTCTCTCTCTATTCCCAAACCCCTGGCTCCCGGCAGACACTAGTACTCATTTTTCAGTTTCAATGAGGTCGATTGGTTGGTGTGTGTTTTATATATATATATATATATATATATATATATATATATATATATATATATATATATATATATATATATATATATATGACGTCGACGGTATCACGTACATATGTATGTAGATGCGCGCGCACACACACACACACACACACACACACACACACACACTCCCTCTCTCTCTAGAAGCAATAAGGAAGCTTCGTTGAACAACCAGTGAACAGGAAAATCCCCCATACCAGCCTATTATATGGTCGACTTCCCCGACCCAAGACAGGGTCAAATCGACCGTATTAGAGACACGGCAAATTATGATCCCATAATTATGAAATATGGAGATTCTTCCACCTACTTTTTCTTCCCGTTTTTTTTTACGGCGGCGTATTTTTGAAGATCTCTCCCGTTTGAATGGTTCAAGAGTAAAGTATTATTTTTTCGCTTTAGTGAAGGACGTGTTAGGATTTGTCATTTTCTTTCCAAATTCTTTTTTTTTTTTTTTTGAGAGAAAGTTTGAGGACTCATTTTCCTCAAACTTTACATTCCACTTTGATCGGATACCTGAGAAATTTATCTCTATTTTGCCATTTTCGTGACAAAAATTTTCTTAGGTTTTTTGTCTCTTGTAAATAAGGAGTAAATAGATTTTCTTTTCACGTTTTTATGCAGAGCGTTTTATGTATATCATACTTTCACAATCTTGTCTTTCCTCTCTTTTTTTCTATTTGATGGAAAGCGTACGGAATTTCTTTTTTACTGTTTTTGGAAGAATTCTTAGTGATTCACTTGTGTCTGTTGAGAAAATGTCAGTAACCTATGCAGGACCTTTTAAAACTTTGATAAAGTAGCGTGTTTTTGTGTATAAATAAATCTTTTTGTGTTTTTGTGTATAAATAAATCTTAATGTGTTTGCTGTTCTTGTCGTTATGAGACATGCCGGAAGAAGAAAACGAGAATGTGAAATAGACTGCAAGTGATAAGTGTGCACAGAAAGATAGCAAATACCTCAAGTATGGAAGTAGAGCGAGAGACACATAAAAGTCAAGAAACAAGAAAGTCCATGAAACACTCAGATGATGAGATAAATAGGTTAAAGATAATAGCGTTGTTCACTTAAGGAGAAAGAAGATAGCAAGAAAGGGATGAGAGTACTGTAATGATATGATATATAGAAAAAGGTATAACAGAATATGTGACTTGTAAAGAGAGACTGACAAAAAGAGTAAAGCATAAAGGGAGTAACAGTGCAAAGATTAACAACAGAAAGACAATAGTATCCTTGTAGAATGTACAACAGAAATAAAAGAAATACTAACGCAGAATTAAGGAGATACTCTAAGTCATACTACGAGAAAGTCAATTGATTTTGAAAAAAAAAAATTAACAAGGAGGGAGTAAATATTTAATAAAATGAGCAAAAGGTACAAGAAAATACAGAAATATGCATGAGAAAACCAGCATACATCTGGAAAGAGTTTTCAGTGAATAAAACAAGAATAAAAACCAAACAAAAGCCCACTTTCCCAAAACGTTGATAAACAAATATTTAAAGTGCGATGATATAATAGCAAGAGTAAATAACCATTTCAACAGCAAATATCCGACAAATTTTAAGGGCAACTAAAATGAGAGAGAGAGAGAGAGAGAGAGAGAGAGAGAGAGAGAGAGAGAGAGAGAGGAGAGGAGAGACCCAGAGAGACGATGGAAAGAGAGAGAGAGAGAGAGAGAGAGAGAGAGAGAGAGAGAGAGAGAGACTAAATGCGGTGATATGAAATTTATATAATTCGACTTAAATCTTTAAAAAATCGATTACGACAGAAACAATAATAATAATAATAACAACAACAACAAAAACAGTAATAATAATAATAATAATAATAATAATAAAGGATTCGACGTAATCGAAATCTTTATAGAAACAAAATGATTAGTCATTAAACATTCATACTAATGCAAGAGTAAAATAAAGAATCTATTAATGATATAAAAGTTTCCTAACACGAGGATGAAATTAAATCAGATAAAAAAAAAAGTCAAGGAATCACAAACATTCCAAAGCAAGTTTGGAAATAAGAATCATTCTCTCTCTCTCTCTCTCTTCTCTCTCTCTCTCTCTTCTCTCTCTCTCTCGGCTTCCAATATATTTCCTCAAAAAAATAGGAGTCCACCGACAGAAGGCATAATCCAAAAAGTTATATACTGGACTTTCCTGTCAATAATATTGCGGACAAAGAAAAGTAAACTATTGTGTACCCGTTTCACATGACATCGTAAAAACACACAGAAAAGCCTTCCTCTCTCTTCACAACATTTTATACCAATGTCACTTCCCTGTTCCCTGAACTCAATATTTTACCCATTTATATACGTCCGGAAAAATGCATCCCTTCCCCCCACCCCGTCTCTCTCTCCCTCTGCAGAGCCATACAGATTTCTTTCTTTATTTTCTGACTCCAGAAAGATGCTTTCCTAAGTTGTTTAGTAACAATCAGATCATGCATATGTGTAGTGGAATTGAATGGAAAAGAGAATTTAGGTCAAAGCCCTAGCACTGGGACTTAAGAGGTTATTCGGCGCTTAAAACAGAAATTGGGAGTAGAAAGGCTTGCA
>NC_087208.1:26905921-26915921 GCF_015104395.2 Macrobrachium nipponense
AACAGCCTTGCACAACTAAATAAATAAATAAATAAATAAAGACTACATAGATGACAAACTACGATAAGTTATTTAATCTTTCCATTTTTTATGTTAATAAGCATGAACATGGTTTAATGTCTTCGATATAAAACGCAAGTAATAAACAATTGTTACTTTGTAGGTAATTCTAGTCCATAATGTACATCTGAGTCTCTTATTACGGGTTAGATGAGCACTATATCTGCCTGTCACTTGACATGTAATATATGCAACATACACCTGGTAGGTTTCCTCCTTGTACTTCAGCAGAACATGTTCCTTAGAATTCTCATTATTGTATTTATAATAATCAAAGCCACCGCATTCCACATCATTCCTCTCTCTACTTCATATTGTTTCTTTATTTTTCTTGCCTTCGGACCTCAATAGCGTATATTTATCCATCCAGAAATGTACACATTTTCTTAGGCTTGCCAAAACTACTTCTGATTTAGATTCTGGAAAGGAGGATTTCCAAGGAAAAGACGACCCTCGGCTGTATGATCAATTGCTGTCATGGAACATTATATGGATGTCAAAGTAGTGAAATCCACAAGGAATTCGATGTTCAATAATTACTACTTTGAATCATATATCATTTAATCACTGCAATGAGACGTTTTAATCGTTTCTAGTAATCGTTAAAATAAAATCAGTCTCCAAAATAAGGCCTCTTTTATCTAGAGTTCGGTGGCACATATCAGATCCACGCGAAATAAATCGAGCGTTTATGAAAACACTGAAATTGTTCCGCTGAGCACCGCTAGGAAAGTAATCATCAGCTCTTTCAAAAAAGCTTCACACACAAAATACCGGTTGATTGTTTTTTCCTTAAAACAATCCCCTCTTCGTTTGCTGTTAGTCTTTTAAACCGAGACGCAGGTAAATACACAACCTTGAAATTCCTATGCAGTTTTCTATACCTGCAGTATATCATGCTAGTTTTCGTATTAGTGAAATACAATTCTAATTGACAGAAATTCGTCAATTCGCCAAATTTACAATCGGGAAGCTGCGTGAATTATAGAATAAAATATAGCATTAAGGCCGAAGGCCAAGCTTCATGAGTCATTCATGGCTGGAAGGAAAATTGACAGTAAATAAGTTTGAAGGATATAACAGGAGCAAAACCTCGCCGTTGCACAACGAAACAATTGCTAGGGGAGGGTGGAAAGTAAGAAAGAGAATATAAATGGAGGTATAGTAAAAGGGATGAAAGAGGTTGCAGCTGGGGGTCAAAGGGACCCTGCAAAGATAATTAAGTAATGCCTACGGTATACCGCATGAGGTGCACTGACAGCATTAGCACCCTACGGGATCTTGAATTATGAATGAATATTTATAGTGCATTTTCACATATAATACACCTGACGAATCAAAGAGCAAATTACACAATATACAAGGGCGTCACCCTCTTTGGACACACTAATAATGGCGTTTATGGGAGAGGCATTCGTCGTATCTAAATAAGAATAAAAATAAACAGCAAATATATAATTAAAAGAAAATTTGCACTATATATATACTGGTAATTTTTCACACTATTACGAGAAAAGATAATTTCAATTTGACATTATACAAATCATGTGCCAGAAAACTCAATACACAAACGATCTCCATACGCGGTTCAAAATATGACTTGGAATACTATGTAGTGCACAATTTGCCACAGGAACCAAAATCAGTGACATGTAATGGAATGCTTAATGCATACAAAAATGCATGCAACAGGCAATAAAAGGGCTTCCTGTAATGCACTGCTCAACAAAAAAGTAAAAACATCCTATAAAATAAGCGAGGCAAAAAGTAACAAAAGCGGAATTTTGAAATATAATGACAAAGAACTGTCTATATGAAAGAAATCTTGTCCAAAAGATAATAAAAGTAAGACAGTGAAGACTAAGTCAGTAAGCAAAAGAAAAACGAAAATGAAAGATCTGCGCAAAATGGAATAGGACGGAAAAAACGAAAGAAACAAACTATTCTTGCTCCTTCATAAAGAATGGAAATATCAAAATAAAACATTTCAAACGAATTCAACATCTGCCTACGGCACGAAGCACTCCTCCATCCCCACCCCCAGCCCCCACCAATAATAAAAAGAGACTGAAACATTGAAACGAGAACGGAAGAGAGGACATCACCCGTCTTCCTTACGATGTGGAAGATGGATGTATGAGGGAAGAATGGGTGGCAGAGCCCCCCACCCCCCTCTTCCCTTCCTTACCCATATACCCCCTGATAATACCCTTGTTCTCCTCCTTACCCCCAAAACCCTCTCAAATCTCCACTAATCCCCTCCTCCCTATTACAGGTCCCTACGAACTCTCCTGGTTAAGTTTTGGTTACTCTGGCAACTTGAGATTTCTTGTTTCCCTCTTGAGGTTGTAGAAGGAACCCCCTTGATGTCAAGTTATCAAAGAAAGGAAGAAAGTTTTGGCCTCCTTCCCCCCCCCCCCTCTTCTCTCTCTCTCATCTCTCTTCTCTCTCTCTCTCTCTCTATCTCTCTCTCTCTCTCTCTCTCTCCACATCAAACAAACTTCTGAGTTCCGTGTATAAAAGCTATTGTAAATCCGTCGTGGCTTCTTGCAAGATGCATTTTTTTTGTCTGAAGACCTGTTGTGGCAAGGAGATGCAGAGAGAGAGAGAGAGAGAGAGAGAGAGAGAGAGAGAGAGAGAGAGAGAGAGAGAGAGAGAGAGAGAGAGAGAGAGAGAGAGAGACTCTTTGTGTTCTTATGGGCAAAAAACAAACTTCACTCCAAAGTGGCAAAACATTGAAAATATTTTTAATCTTTCCTCTTGTAAACGAAATCATGTGGATATCTGCGCACAACATATACACACACACAAGTATGACTATATGCGTGCATGGTATGCGTACGAATTTAAATACACAAATTAATTGATTACACATTTACATGTGTTTCCACGTGCATGCATGAGCGATTAAATAAGTATATAGGAATGCTCTTAAAATACCTCTCTTATCTAACTTCTGATATTGCAAGATAAAGTTAAATCTTCATCAACATATCTGATACCTTCAACCAATTCGTCATGTCTGGCTGGAAAGTCTAGAGGTCCACATCAAGCCATCTTTTCCCTATAACATCATATAACATCACGCCGAGAACAAAGCTCTATGCTGGTATAACGCCAACTTAAATAATTTCATGAATGTAGATAAGTTCGTTTTTTAATTTTAGTGGTGTCACCGATATCTGTGTCAGGTATGCAACACCTGCGCCATATCTGTGACGGCAGTGCCATTGTCACCAGTATTGGGAAAGTGTCACATGAGCCACTTCAATTTTGCCACAACTATTGGTACCGAGAGTGTCACATGGTTCATTTCAATTTTACTGCAAATGTTGGTAACAAAAGTGTCACATGGGTGACTTGAATTTTGCAGCAAATGTTGGTACCGAGGGTGTCACATGGATCACCTCCATTTTGGAGCAAATGTTGGTAACGAAAGTGTCACAAGGGTCACTAATTTTGCCACAAATATTGGTACCGAGAGTGTCACATGGGTCATTTCAATTTTACCGCAAAAGTTGGTAACGAAAGTGTCACATGGGTCACTTCAATTTGGCTGCAAATACTGGTACTGAGAGTGTCACATGGGTCACTTCCATTTTGCCGCAAATGTTGAAACGAAAGTGCCACATGGGTCACTACAATTTTGCAGCAATTATTGGTAACGAGTGTCATATGGTTCATTTCAATTTTGCAGTAATTGTTGGTAACGAGAGTGTCATCAGATGGTTCATTTCAGTTTTGCCGCAAATATTGGTAACGAGGATATCACATGAGACATTTCAGTTTTATCACACATGTTGGTAACGTGGGTGTCACATGAGCCATTTCAGTAGTTCTGCTGCACATGCTGGTGACGAGAGTGTCACATAACCCGCATCAAATTCGCAACCAATTTAGTGGCTACATAGGACAAAGCTTGGTGGCAGGATGCTAGTGCTAACAAATATCAAGTGATAAACTTCATCCTTACAACTACTGCTGATAATAATAACAATAATAATAATATTAATAATGCTGTGGTAGTTGGCTGTTACAGATCCTCTGTTCTAACTATTCAATATTTTCAATCAGAGTATTAATCGTGATCATTTTTTGAAAGGCTTCCACTTCGGTCGATGGGAAAACCAGAAAAATTAGGTATAAACCCTCTTAAAGTAATAGAAACCAAAAATCCTATGAAAATACACATCCTCAAATGTACGATTTCAAATCAGTAGACAAAATGGGCGTCAGTTCCGAGCTTTATTTACAAAATCAAATCTGAAGGTATTCAAGGCGCCACGTTGATGATCTTTTTGCTACCAATGGACTGTTGGACATGTTTGTGCTTCTGTACAGAAATTTCCAACTCGCAAATTAGTCAAACGTGCCTAATAGACGCATAGAGAGAGCTACCCAAAATACCAGTCCAACGTCAATACCAAAAATTAGGATAAGAAAGGAAGAATAAAGGTTCCAGTCCTGCAACATGCGACCTGCACAAGCTCGGGCATGGTGAGATGGAAGGAGGCAGAGGGAAACTACCCACCCCCTACCTCTCCCCCACCGGTGACCCTTACACTCCTCCCCCGCAGACCCCCTTTATGTAACCTCCCACCCACCCACCCACCCACCCCCTGAAAGAGATTCGTAACCAGAGAACGTCAACTGCGGTAAGAAACCTAAGACTCCATATTGGGTCCGGGAAGTGGCCATATATCTGTCGCGCGTGTGTGTGCAGCATACAAACCTTCACCTATCCTCCTGACCATCCCGTGGGCTAGCGAGGGGAGCAGAGGGAGGAGGAGGAGGAGGAACATCGGCATTCCTCCTTTCCTCTCTCCCTCCCTCCCTCCCTTCCCTTCCTTAAGGCCTGCAGTGACCCGCCTTCCGTTACAAGTTTTACTTTTCTCATTTTGGGTCCTGTCTCCGAGGGCGTTAAAGGAGGATGACGAATGGAAGAGGCGGTTTGTTTATGAGCGCTCGTGAGCGCTCGGATTCACAAAGTGCAGGGCGATTTATGTGAGCGGTTGTCATAATGTATGGGCAAAGCCATCCAGTAATCCTCAGTTTTAGGGGTATTGCTGGTGGACCAGACTTCCCTCTAAAAACATTTTTTGCCGTGTTTTCCAGACTCGAGCGTCCACAATAAATTTGTTCCTGGGATGGTATCGCACGTATACATACACATACACACACAAACAGTGGTTGTTTCTGGAATGATGCTGAAAGACACACGTGATTATTCAAAAGATATATGCTGGACCAAAGCCACATTTTGCTTAAGAGTTTATCACCCCACACAAACCAATGGCGTCAGAAAAGGCACTGTCCTTATAGAGCCTAAATTACGTCATGAAAACATAGGTAAGATAAGAATGCATAAGCATATATTTATGTAAATCCACATGCAGCAATAAAGCATACGCTTACCAACATTATGATCGAGAATCAAAAATAATTTTAACAACGGATTTATTGTAACCCTAAGCTTCTACTGCTTCTGCAAATAGGGTTTGTATGTAGACATAAAATCTGTATATAAGCAACCAAGCTCTTTATTTACCAACAGATGATTCTGAGCAACGAACTCATAAGGAGAGAAGTACTAAACGAACCTGTGTTCTTATATCGAAATTCAGATGCAATAAGAGAAATTTAAAAGTCAAATCATGCTTACTGCCTAAGGGTGTGTTTAATACAACTAACATTAGTCGCGTTTACGTTGCTAATGGTAGCTCGGGGACTACTTGCTCCCAGATCTAATTCAAAGTGAATAATGCCGCTACACTGCGAATTTAAGAACCTTGTTTAATCACTGCATGCTAATGCAATATATGCGACCATCAGCACCGTTGCTAGATGCATTGCCACAATTATTTCCAGCATTTAGTAAAGGATATATTATATACACGCAGACTGAGGGTGCCATGAACGATCAGGGAACGCGGGGATTAAAGATAAAAGACAAATATGGATAGAATGAAATGATAAGATGTAAGAAAACATTAAATATTCATAAAAGTTTTTTGTGTCCAATCCCCCGAGTCCATACTATGTCAGTAGCATAGGACTCATTAATGAGTCAGGATTCTGTCATTATACAACACGCCTCCTTGTCAAAAATTGACAATACTGCTAGTGAGCAGAACTTATTAACCGACTAAGAAGAACTGACGTATGATTAAGAGAGAGGAGGTATAGCAAAAGCTATTAATTAATAATAATAAATAAATAAATGTATGAATCAGGAACGCTGGAGGAGTAGCAAAAGCTGTTAATTGTTAAGAAACTTTATGTATGAACTAGTTACACTAGAGGAACAGCAAAAGCTGTTAATTAAAGAGAGAATTGCGGTATGAATCAGGTATACTGAAGGGATAGCAAAAGCTATAAACAATAAAAGAATTGTCTTACGAATCAGATAAACTTGGGGAATGGCAAAAGCTATTAATCAATGAGAGAACTGACGTTATGTATCAGGTATTCTGGAGGAACAACAAGAGATATTAATTAAAAACAGAGACGTGACGAATAAATTCGACATACTGGAGGAACAGCAAACGCTATTAGTTAATAAAAAGGAAAAGTCAATGATGAAACAACACCACGACATAAAAAACCAGCAAAAAAAAAGGCAGACGCCCTCCCATAAGGAACGTTATAACCGGAAGAAGAAAACCGCCCGGTATGAGACCTTCCTCGATGCCAGATGTCAGGAACGACTGGACACATTCCCGCCAGCCGGGAAGAATTCCTGGATTTCGGAATAGGACTCGGTGAGGGCTCATGTAGACTTCAGTAGCCTCGAAGAAGGTAAATATTTCGAAAGCTCGCGGGTAATGCAACTGACCTGTAGATATTACATGATACAAAACAACAGTTCTCTCTCTCTCTCTCAAAAGCATGATTTCTTGGTTAGATGTCAGCCTGCCGCCCACCAGTCTACCCAGTTGTGAAATGTGCATAAACATCAACTGGAGTTGAAAAAATGCATTAATAGTATCCTGCCCCTCAGGCTCTTACTGAAAAGCCAAAGGATCTGCCTTCATGGCATTGTTTGATATATAAACTAACCCACACGTTCTGTTTTAAAAACCTAGTTCGTATAAATAATTTGCGAATGAAGTAACCTCTTTAACTAAGACCTGAATAGAGAGAGAGAGAGAGAGAGAGAGAATCTCTGTACCTCTCCTCAACGACTATCACCAGAACGAGATGAAAAACATAAGCTCTGTTCCAAATTAAGAATAAAAATTGAAACAATAACCAAGGAATAATCCAGGTAGAAGCAACGCTAGCGCAAATGCTCTCGCAATCACACGCAACCGCATAAAGATGCATCGGAGGAGAACAAAGGGAAACAATGCGAGTCGTAAAGTATACTTTGAACCTCCTCCACAAAAGAAACAATACTACCAGTTAGAGAAAAGACCCTATACGTTGAACCGAGCTCACAAAAGAAAGGCTTAAGAACGGCGCGGGAGCCATAGGAAGAAGTTGCCAAAACCATAAACATCGGCTGAAAGAAAAGATCAAAAACAAAAGGTTAAAAGGAGAGACCGGCTATTCTATTCAGTGGGCGAACGGGGAGAACAGACGTGTTTCTTGACGCTGAGACGCACCTCACCCGTTGGCATGTTCCGGAAAATAACAGCGGGTTTTCCTCTGCAATACATACATACATATATATATATATATATATATATATATATATATATATATATATATATAGAGAGAGAGAGAGAGAGAGAGAGAGAGCGAGGAGAGAGAGAGAGAGAGATTTCTTTACTGTCAAAAAAAGAAAGTGTTCCGCAATATATATCTACGAAAGAATGGCTATCGAACACAAACATACACATACACATACACCATATATTATAAAGTAGATATATATACTATATATATAAATATATATATATATATTTATATATCTAAATATATATATTTATATAAATATATATATATATTATATATATATATATTATTATATATATATATACACCACATAGAACTATATATAATATATATATATACATAGAACTATATATTATATATATATATATAGATATATATATATATATATAAACACACACACTACACACACACACACACACAACACACACACACACACACATATATATATTATATATATATTATATATATATATATATATAGTTCTATGTGTGTATAAGTCCGAAACAATATCTTATAGATTTTTATCCAGAGCACTTTCGCTTTTGCCAAGTATTCTTTTGTAAGAATATCGGCGATACTGAACTATTTTATTGGGAGAACTTTGCTAGTAACCAACTGAGCTTTTGGTTTAAACTTGAATTCTGACGTTCTAGGATTTTATATGAAAATCTTTCAGTACTGAATTCCGTTCTGAAAATCTAATTCTTTTATATTTTTCGTCAACACTTTCGTCACATCGAGATATTTCCAGAACTTTTTCTCACTTTTCGTTATAAAAGAAAAAGCCAAACGAACCATCGTAACTGGCAAATTACAACGCGCCCTCCACACCCGCATCCGGCCTCCTTTACGAGAGGGTTTATCCGGCCGTAACTCTGTTTTCAACCAAGTGGAGCGACAAATAAGGCAAAGCAAGCCACCTTTACAACCGAGTCAATGTCGTTTTTCCCAGGCTCAATTTAGAACGGAGCCGACGGCTCCTTTATGTGAACTGGAGATGACTTGGCCCGAGGACTGTTTTCTCGGCTTCTTTTCACCGAAATCGTTTCCGATTCTTTCTCATTGAAGTCTCCGTGGAGGTTAATGCGACAAGGAAACATTGCAGCACGACCCACGGTGTGCGAGAGGAGGTTTTCTAAAGAAGATAAACGGGTTTCCCCTCTCCCCAGTGCTGCTATTTGTAACCGGCGCCCGTTTTCTTTACCGTTGTGATCGACCTTCATTATTTACCGAGTCAGATTTATGAACTGCATTGTATTATTTCACTTTGAAAAATTCTTCCGAAAACAAATAACAATATATATCATAAACAAAATGAGTATCACTCCCTTCTGAAGTTTACGTACACAATGGATGTGTAAGAAACATGGAAAACGACGACGCAGACTTTATATCCTTTTCCCAGCGAATTATATAAATCATCTCTGACACCGTGTTGTCTGATAAAATTCCTAAGAATTGAAATAATAGAATTCAATTTTCGACCTGGAAATCACTTTACTATTTATTCCCCGAGAGAGAGAGAGAAGAGAGAAGAGAAGAAGAGAGAGAGAGAGAGAGAGAGATTGGGGCGGAGGGGGGGGGGGGGTGGCGGGGAAGGGAGAGCTTAACGACAGCATAAGACGCTTAAAAAACTACACTCTTAAGACATATCCCCGAAAAATAATTACCACTAAAACTTGGGAAAGAAGGCTTCCACCTCCCAGGGCAGCAGTTTTATATTTTTCATAGACTTCGTCCATAAATAGAGGGCAACAAGGAGCTCATAACGTATTAATAACCATCAGTGAAGGTTATACGCTCGCTAAATGCCCCCAGGAGGATATAATAATGGGGGAGATGGGCCTCCGTCACAATATTTTATGAGGGAAAGGCAAGAGTTACCTCGTATTGGATTTCTCGGGTCACTCAATTATGGATTGATTTGCGGACAAATCTGAGGTTGCGTTGGCGTGTGTGTGTGTGTGTGTGTGTGTGTGTGTGTGTGTGAAGGGGGGTCGGGGTTTGTATGTATGTATGAATGTGACTCAGAAGTAGTGACTGAAGTTATGAATGTGACTCAGAAGTAGTGACTGAAGTTGATGAGTGTAACCTTAAGTACACAAGTGTGTGACTGTATGTTTGTAAGTAGCTTTGCGTTACTACCGTACTGCGCCTCTCCTTGCATTTTGATACATTTTTTTCTCTATTTATCAATTTTGATTTCTTTCTTTTTAATAAGTGAGATCTCTTATTTCTGTATATCTCTTTACCTTCTCTA
>NC_087208.1:26920921-26953421 GCF_015104395.2 Macrobrachium nipponense
TTTCATTAACAACATTTTACGTAATGAATATAAACATTTCGCTTTTTCACGACATTTCGCTTTTTCACAACAGAAAATAACACCGATAAAAGCGATAACACTGAGATTAAACGAAACTTTATGCTCACATAGCTATAAATTTTAAAGTATTGCTCCCGGGAGAGGAAATAAACGTTAAAACCTCTGCGAACACTCGGGGCTGGAGAATATTAACCACAAATCACGGTATGAATTCTCGGATGGAAATAAAGAGGCAATACAATCGCGCTCTTCTACAGCCCGAATAACATCTACATCGACAGAAAGAAAACGAAGAACAGTTCTTCCGAATGCGTCTCTGTTGGTTGATACGAGTTTGGAGGGCCACACGAGGTCTCCCTTTCCCTGTCACTCCTTACTACACTTAGGGCAAGGGCCATTGCAAAGATAGGCTTAATCCAACCATCCACCATCCCAGATTTGACTACAAACCAACGTATAAAGTCGAGCGAGAGATGCAATTCTATAAGCAAACGAAATCTCGCGGCACTGGGTAAAATCCTATAGCGACCAATGAATACAATCCTACAGTGTCCAAAGAGTTCCTGTACAGTAAAAACGTGATCTGAGACAACGAGAAATGAGATCTTGTTTCAGAAAACGGTGTGCTACAGCGATAAATATGATCTTGAAGAGACAAAAGCGATCGTCAATGATTTCCTAAAACACCGAATACGATCCTACAGCGACACAATGATCATGCAATTGCAAACGAGACTTACAGCAATGGATGCGAGATCCAAGACCGACAGAAGTGATCATGCAATCTTGAAGCAATTGATGCGGTTACAGTTATGAAAGTGATCAGACAACGAGAAATTCAAGCATATATAAGCACCAACAAACAAGTCGAGTTATGTTTTAATGTTAAATATTTTCCAACCAGAAGCGATGTAAGCGACACCAAAAA
Source organism: Macrobrachium nipponense (assembly GCF_015104395.2). Classification (NCBI taxonomy): domain Eukaryota; kingdom Metazoa; phylum Arthropoda; class Malacostraca; order Decapoda; family Palaemonidae; genus Macrobrachium; species Macrobrachium nipponense. The sequence goes on from NC_087208.1 coordinate 26,921,871, forward strand.
CGACAGATACAATCACTTATTAAGATAAGAATATATCATACAAAGTGATACGAATAACAATATCCAAGGCTACTGTACAAAAATTGACATGAAATTGCAGTTTCATGAACCCTCCCATTACGCCTTATCGAAAAGTAATTACCTTTTATAGCATTGCAATTAACACTTGTCGGTATGTTTGTAAATAAATTTTTTTTTTAAATTTATCACTAGGGATGCAAATAAAAATGAAAAGTCCATATAACGTTGTAGATAAAACAGTAGCCTCGGGAATGCACAAAGGAACTTTCAATATTGCGAAGTCATGCAAATGAAGATCCCTAACTTTGAATCTCAAGATAGTCAAACGCACACTTCGCATATTCGATATCTTATCTCGATTATTTCATATCTCATTTACCTGTTATATCTCCAGTCGGCTCCATATCTTTCCCTTCATCTTGTATAGTTTCCCCTTGGTGCTTCTTAACTCTCTCTCTCTCTCTCTCTCTCTCTCTCTCTCTCTCATATCGTGTTTCTCCCTTTGACATTTCTTGGTTCCCTGTTCCAATTTCCGTTTAACGTTATTAGAAGCTACTATCTCTCTCTCTCTCTCTCTCTCTCTCTCTCTCTCTCTCTCTCTCTCTCACAAAGACAGGTTTCTTCTTTAATCATCGTATTCTCTCTCTGGTTTTGTCTGCTATTTGTTTGTTATGATGATGGTGAATGGTATCTCCGGTGCTATTGACGGTCATTATCATGATGCTGATGATGGCAAAAGGAATTAAGACTTAGACGTAATAATAATAATAATAATAATAATAATAATAATAATAATAATAATAGTTAAAAATTAATAATATGATTATTATTATTAAAATACAACAGGAACAGAGGCAGTATAAAAAAGATTACCAACAACCAATGGAAGTTAATAATAATAATAATAATAATAATAATAATAATAATAATAATAAAATTATGACAGTCATTTGCATAATAATAATGACAAATACGAACAATAAAGATAATACAATTATGATGATGACGATGATATCGATGATGCTGTTCCTGCCAGTCACATAGACAACAATACAGAACGATAACTATTTCTACTACTACTACTACTACTACTACTACTACTACTACTAATAATAATAATAATAATAATAATAATAAAAATAATAATAATAACACAGCAACGAGAATACTGAAACAATTAATTAACAATAGGCATGAGCAATATTAATGTACATTATGGCACACTGGAAAATGAGCAGAACCTTCATTTACGGGTCACACAACATATTTAAAGAAATAAGCTCTCTAGTGATGAGTGATCATCAAGCAACGAGAATACTGAAATAATTAGAAATTTCTTACCAAAAGGCATGACCAATTTGATATACATCCTGACGTAACAGAAAATTAACATACCATTCATTTTCGATTCACGCACACCACAGGCTATGAACCAGGCTCTCTAATGATGTAGAACAAGGTTCTCCAATGACAAAAAACAACGTTGTCCTAAGGCGAAATCAATCAGTGTTCTCAGCGAAAAAAGGAAAAATCAAAGCTCTCCAGTAACGCAAATATAGGGAACTGAAATATCAAAACAATAGTACTCTTACATTACAAAGATTGCCAAGACAAAGAGGAATGGATCTGAAAAGTTTTTTATACTGGACTATCCATTAATAGAAAAATAAGCCGAAGACAAAGAATAATGATTCTGAAAAGTGTTCCACACAGGACTCTCCAATAATAAGCGAATAGGATCCACAACAACACCTAAAAAGGGATCCCCCGTGACACATATAGAAGGCTCACAAATTATATAAAAATTGGCAAACGAATGCAGTAAGAATCTTAAAATCAAAGCTCTTATATTATGCACAGGTTTGAGTCTGTTGTTTCATGCGAAGAGTTCTTTCTCTCTCTCTCTTTCTCTCTCTCATACAAACACAGTCACAAAAAAGGAATAAAACACAAATATGCTAGTACAATAATGTAATGTACAATAATTTGAGACTCCTCAACATATGTGTAAGCAATCAGTAAAATACGTGAGCACTGAGCGGAAAACTAAATAAATAGCAAAAAAAACGTACAAGACACAGAAAGAGAGAGAGAGAGAGAGAGAGAGAGAGCGAAATAATCGACATAAACTATAAGCAAACACCCTTTTTATTATCCATTAACGAAAAGAACGGCTTCATACTGCTTATTATTATTACTATTAATCTGGGCTTCATTATTGCAACCCCTTAACTCCAATCTCATTAATTACTTTATCCTTATTATCATAAATATAGGGTAGAGTAACGCACCTTCATAAATCGCCCTAATAAATTGCATTCAAGGAATTATGCAAAGCTTGCCTTAATATTTTAACACCCCTGCTAGCAAGCTCTCTCTCTCTCTCTCTCTCTCTCTCTCTCTCTCACACACACAACCTGTGAAATAAAATAATCGCTATCTCTCTCTCTCTCTCTCCACTCTCACATTGCGCCAATACCATCGATGTCATGACACCGGGTATACCAACAAAGGGAAGTAAAATCTCTCTCTCTCTCTCTCTCTCTCTCTCTCTCTCTCTCTCTCTCTCTCTCTCTCTCTCTCTCTCTCTCTATCCCTGATATTACTTTGTTGCGAATAAAATCAAATTCTTTTTCACTGTACTTCTGTAATATTAGTTTGATACAAGTGAAAGCAACTCTCTCTCTCTCTCTCTCTCTCTCTCTCTCTCTCTCTCTCTCTCTCTCTCTATCACTTCATTTACTTATATCATTTCACTTAATAATGCGCGTCATTATGAACACTGAATAATTAACAGGAATAAAAAATATATGGCACCCTTCCCTGTCGTCGTGTTTGCAGATGCCCGCTCATATACCTATACCAAATATTTAATGCAAACATTCACAGAATAAATAAGGAACTTCAAGAAGAGTGACGTAAGTCCTGACCTTACATGCCCTCAGGAAGAGTCACCCCTGACCTTGGCATGACGTCATCTCCTTCATTTATAAAACTTTAGGTTTTCATGTTTGATTTATGCCAAATAGAAAATGGTATAAATATTTTGCAAAAGTGCGCGCGCGCTCACACACAAATATAATATATATATGTATGTAGTTATGTATGTAGGTGTAGTATGTATGTATGTATGTATGATGTATGTATGTCTGTGAGCAATATAATAAAAAACTACAATTATAATTTAACATTGAATTTACTATACCTTGGAAATAATTTCAGCAAAATGGAATTATAACTAAAAAGGGCTTTTGACCCAGCTAGGATTCGAAGCTGGGCCAACCGGACATTGGTTTATGAGAAACTTGAATGGTCAAGTAGACTGTTTATCACTGTTCCCGAACCAAAGGCCCAGGTTCGAATCCTAGATGGGCGATAAGCACTTTCCAGTCATATCGTCCCTAGAGTGCTAAATATTCCCAAGTATGTTGAACACGATATTAAATGATATTTTTGGCATCATACTTTTGATTACAAAAAAGTCGCGCATTCGTAAGTCTGTATAAATGTATATTCTCGTATACAAGATCCTCCAATGACTCAAGTAGACAAATAAGGGATGAAACTATATATATATATATATATATATATATATATATATATATATATAATATATATAGAGAGAGAGAGAGAGAGAGAGAGAGAGAGAGAGAGAAGAGAGAGAGAGAGAGAGACATGACAGCTGTCTTCTTTTCCTTCGTACTCACGCACCCACATCTTAGGTAAACAGCCTTATTCACATATTTCAGGAACATATAAAATAAACCGACATTTAAAATAACCAATGCAAACGGAACTACGCATTCTGAGAGACATAATACAGCGAGAAAGTAGGTAATAAATTCTCATTAGCAACGACTAGTTATAAAACCGGTTTGTTTACATCTTTCCTGCTTGAGAGAGAGAGAGAGAGAGAGAGAGAGAGAGAGAGAGAGAGAGAGAGAGATACACAAACCACGTGCGAATGCTGCTGAAGCGAAGCGTCGCATTTAATTCTATTTATATTTTGCATTAGGGATTTTCCCACGCGCGATGAGGTACTGCAGGGAGGGAGGGGGCGGGCCATAAACCATAGGGCCATTGCATAGAGGGCCATAAACACGGAGGGATCGCCTTATCGGTGCCCGGCTTACGATCACGGGGAAATGGAACTGCTGCTACACCTTCGTGACGCCTCGCTTTTATTTCTGTTTTATCTGTATCTTTGTTTGTTCAATTTTTTTTTCATTTCCCATTCTCGGTCTCAACTGATTTTCGCAGAGTTTTTAGCATGGATTGGAGGAACATGTAACATTTGCTATTTGAGAAGAACTGCTCTAGGCGAAAATACTACAATATTTTACTTTAAAGAGAACATGGCAGCAACGGTAAATACAGAACGTTATATGCTGTTTTAAATTTCTAAATAAGAGACGCCAAGAGATTGGACATGCTTTAGATTAATAAAAAAAGCTGGCAAAAAATTATGTATTACAGAAAGCATCCTACAATGCAAATATTAAGAGAATCTATACAATTACTATTGAAATAAATTTACAATCTGTTGTTATCATCATTCTAATCCACGATATAATTTGATTCATACGTGGCAATTCATAATAAACATGAATTTGTTTAGACACAAACGACTGCTTAAAGTACAAATTACTTATATACGAAAATGAAAATCATAAGCAAGACGAAAGGGCAGTCAAGTACAGATAAAAAAAACTTTTTAAGAAGCCCACAAATAATTATATTGCTAAATACACTAACATTAAGTGGTAAAAAAAAAAGCATATTAGACAGAATATTATCGCTGAGCAGCGTGACCATTCAATGCAGCATTCAAGATTATTTAGATATGAAAGCATCATCAAACATTACACTGCCAAGAAGACTATTCGAGTTTTACAATAACAATAAACAAACTGAAAGGTTTGGCGACGTGACATAAGAGTGACAGTGAAACCATAAAATATAAGCTGTCACTTTCCTCAACGCTGAAAGACTGCCACGCAATGGCATCGTTAGAGGGTATGTTTTAAAGTTCTAAATAAATAATTAAATAAATAAACAAATAAAAATAAAGACTGAGGTCGAGAGTGTTCTCACCCAAAATCAATCACCGAGTGGCCTCATGGTAAAAGATCGGGTAGTTAATAATATTTTTGTTTAGCCAGATATCAGTCACATACCCCACTGATTACACCATTTGATCAAGTCCCCATCATTGGTATGAAACCTTACGAGGTTAGGAAAGTACTTAACGAATAATGAAAAGTTGTAGTAATAAGTCCTAAAAGAATAATCACAGATACTGGAAATTTTTAAACATAATGGCGCATATATAAAGCAATACATAAAGAAAACAAGTTTGCACTGAAGTGGAATAGTTACTGGAAAATGTCATGTCATAAAATGGCACGAAATACAGAAAAATACAGAAAATGAGACACGTCAGAAAAAGTGGATATTTTTATATTTTGACATCTGAAGTTCAGTGAGCAAATGTACTGGCAGCACATATTGAAATTGTTCACATGGCACGAAGTACATTAAGGGTTTTGTTACAAAAAATTAAATAGGGAAAATGGAAGAAGTGCCCATATCTAACAGTTCTAATCACATCGTGTTAATTAGATGCCACGAGTAGCAACATGTTATTCTACGTACTATTTCATATACATCCCAAAGACTAATTTTCGGAAATTTAGGATTAACTTAGTATTAAAATAATGGATCAAAAGAGTTCTTGCTCCCATGGAAGTATATACTATTTAACTTTCTCTCCTCTCTCTCTCTCTCTCTCATGCCCTATTCTATATACACCTTTCGCCCGTGCCTACCTTCTCTTCTTGCGTGTTTTGGCCCCTTAATTCGAAAATCATTATTTACCCCGAAGATTTCTTTGTGTTTTGCAAAGCAAGTAGGCATTATCCAGTGGCGCACTGCGTCTGGCGAGTTTTTTTGTTTTTTTGTTTTGTTTTTGTTTTTCTCCCTCCCTCAACGGCCGGTTGATTAGACGCCTAAGTTACCGCGTCGTATATTTACCCACCTTTCCATTGAAGTTAATACTAAGGCGCATAATGGGGGTTGAACAGTAGGCTGGGGCGGGGAGGGGGGTAGGGAGACCCCCACGTCACAAAGCATGCTCTTGACGCGTTCCCCGAATATAACCGAAGGTAAAAAATAAGGTCATTTAATGGCCACGACGCCTGAAACTGAGTCAAAGGACCTGTTAAAAGGGTCCTTCAGAAGGCTGTTTGTTTCCTGGGTGCCCATGAATGAAATATTCTAGGAATTCCGCCAGATGCATTAGATACTAAGACGATCCCCTCTGCCTGCTCTGAAACCTAATAATGAGCCATAGAGGGGATAAAAGGTCAAGTAAAGTATCCAGAACTCCTTGCACTCACGAATATTAAATGTAGACTAAATATGTGCATATATATAAGTATAAGTATATATATATATATATATATATATATATATATATATATATATATATATATATTATATATATATACACACACACATAAATACACGCAGATATACTATATAATTATATATATCATATACATACATACATACTACATATACACACAGAAACTACTTCTACAGACCAGTAAGGATTAATTTGGTTTCAAATCTAAAATCCGGAGGCGCTGGAATTCTAGTTGGCCAAAATGAGCCCGAAAAGAGGTCCAAATTATAAAACAGGGCCTTCGAGGTTCTCTGGAGGTACTGAAAGGTTCTCGGCAACACAGGACACCAAAGATTCCCTCAGGAATTCCCGGAGGATACCATTTGTTAACCGATTTGACTGGATTTAGTTTTGGGAAAAGACACAACACAATTCCAGTTTTTTGTTTGTTTGTATGGTGATTTTACGTTGCATGGAACCAGCAGTTAGTTATTCAGCAACGGGACCAACGGCTTGACGTGACTTCCGAACCACGTCGAGAGTGAACTTCTATCACCAGAAATACACATCTCTCACACCTCAATGGAATGCCCGAGAATCGAACTCGCGTGGCAGGCCAAGACCATACCGATCACGCCACTGAGGCGCTATCCACCCTGAATAGTGGTTTTTGTCTTTTTCCCAACCTAAGTCAAACCAATCTGATTAACAGAGGCTATTATCCTCAGGGGATTCCGGAGAGACTCTTCGGTTCCAGGTGTTGCCTGGAACCTTTTGGTACCTCCAGAGAAGCCCAAATACCCTGTTTTATACATTGGGCCTTTTTGTGGACTTTTATTAATCAGTTCGAATGAAAGCGTATCTGGATATCAGATTTTAAGCAAAGTCAATCCGTGTTGGCCTGTTGGAGTCGTTTTTCTTTTAATTGACGCTGACAATACACTGAACAAGACCTTCTATTGTATAGCTTTATAAAATCCGCATCTTAGTTCACTTCAATTACTGAGCTAAGCTCCTATAGCAAGCTGAATTTCGCTGAAAGTTCCAGCTTCGTCGTCATCTTCATTTCAAAATTTGAGGAGGTAATCAGAAACTGACTCACTAGTTAACAGGTCGCACGCTCTGTACTTATCTACAGACTTCAGCACATCTTACGGCCGAGTATACATATACATATATATATATATATATATATATATATATATATATATATATATATATATACACGAGAGAGAGAGAGAGAAGAGAGAGAGATGTATATATATAATCATTCATGTATCTATTGGCTTGCAAATGTTCAATCACATCTAAGTACAGCAAAATCTATACCAAAATAAAAGTAAGACAGCACCCGCAATGAAACCTCTTTCTGGAAGGCATAAAAAGAGGCAAAAGCTGAAAGCCCGTTAACAGCCCCATGAGAAAATCTCTTGCAGTACGCAATCTGCACCCAGAATGAAATTTATAGGAAAAGACCGTTCTCAATGAAAAAAAGAAAAGTTTAATAACGTTAGACCCTTGCACAAGATTTAGCACGGGTATATGAAAGTATTCTCTCTCTCTCTCTCTCTCTCTCTCTCTCTCTCTCTCTCATTCCAGGAAAATCTGTACGAATTAATGAAGAAATCGCAGGGGATGCCGCTAATACCGAGCCATTCCTGGGTGAAAAATGTATCTCAACGAACCTTGAAAACTCGAGGCGAAGAAAACGAGGAAAAACAAAATCTGGCATTTACTCCACTCAGGCGTTAAAACACCCATTCGTTCTACTTCTGCTTGCAGCTGATCTGAAGGCAAAAGATGATGTTGTGTGTGTGTGTGTGTGTGTGTGTGTGTGTTGTGTTATGTATGGTTTGTTGGTTGTGCGTGTGTGTGTGTGTGGAGGAGGAGGAGGAGGATGAAGAATAGTAAACAGCCTCCTAGAGGTTATCTTCATAATCTCTGAATCCTTATAGTTACCCCCCACCATTCCATACCCCCTGACTTAACAACCCCCCGCAACGCCCAGCCAGTTTGGCGGACCACCTGGCAGCTACGCACTTACATATTAAGTGAGTTTGTTCCACAAAGAAATGATAAGGAGGAGGCTGGCTGGCCTATTATGATAATGACCTCACTGAGGCGTAAACTTTGCACTGGAGTATTTTGCATCTTTTGTGAAGAATCGTGTGAGGAAGGGGCGTGGAGGGGACGGGAAGGGGGGGAGGGGGGATTTTTTGTTAATGACTTCATTGCTCTTTTTCTCTATCCCCGATCCCCGCCAACCATCCCTCTCTCTCTCTCTCTCTCTCTCTTTCTCTCTCTCTCTCAGAATTTTGCTTTTCGTGAATTTACTCTTGAATTACACTTGACGTTTCTTATTTTTTGTGTCTCTTATAGGGGGCAAAATGACTATGGTATTTTTATAATATCTAGTGGAAAAAATATGGAAATACAAAATAGTGCAATGAAATTAGAAATTACAATATTTCTTTTCTTTTATCTCAGTTCTATATGACAAGTTTATTCTTTTTTTTTTATTTCATATATGAATGTCAGGTATGTTTTACAAGTGGCTATATCTGCTGCGTTCTTTTGAGGATATTCTCCATTCCGCTGTTATTAAGGATATGTATGTATGTATAGTTCTATATATATATATATATATATAATATATATATATATATATATATATATATGTATATATATATATATATATGTATATATATATATATATATATATATATATATATCTTATATATAAAACTCTGTCGGACTATGTATGTAAATATGTATGTATGTATGTATGTTCGCTATACACGGCGAAACTACTGTACCGTATTTACTATAGATGGATGGTTAACTTGGGTGCCGTTTTTTATCCAGATATCCGGCCATGCTAACTTCTTAATTATTATCCAGAGGATTCCAAATATACTCTTACTTTTCTTCAACGATGAAAAATAACGATTGTATTAGGGGATGGTTTTTTAAACGGGTACCGTTTTGATCCGAATATCCGGCCATGATAACTTCCTTAATATCAAATGTAGAGAAAAAAGAAAACATGGTTGTTAGAACATTTCACGAGGATACCAATTATGCTCTTACTTGTCTTCTACGATGTAAAATAACGATTATATTACGGTTCAAACAATGCCACCCTAGGGCTGCCCTCAACTAGGCGTTATCCGGCTGGCGCTCTCTCTCTCTCTCTCTCTCTCTCTCTCTCTCTCTCTCTCTTTATATATATTATATATATAATATTATATATATATATATGTGTGTGTGTGTGTGTGTGTATATTTATATTATATATATATATATATATATATATATATTATATATATATATATATATATATATTAATGTATGTATATACAACGGTCTCCCTTATATTATTGCAGATCTACGCACCATGTGGTACTAACCGGTTTTCCCGAGAACAGAATAAACTACTATGAAACTCACTCTATAACTGCTGAATGAAAGATAAACATTGCCAGATACTCTCACAACTCAGAGAGTTACTTTCCCGGATATTAGGGCTCTGCTGGAGGCAAACACTGACACACTCCGTCCACCAAGTACTTTCTAAAATGAGTTAGAATGTGCCTTAACTCGAAGGACGATGAGCTAAAATATCAATTAAATCTGACAAGAGATGTCCCACATCTCATGCTTACATATGTAGAGAAAAAGAAAAAAAAAAGGAAAATACTAATGAACAGTGCCCTACTGAGTCCTATAAAACATCGTACCCACATACACTTGTGATATATTCTTAGGTCGAATGAATCAAAAGTTAGGAAATTCCTTTATTATTAATAAATTAATAAATAGGGCCGGGACCAGCAGACAAAAGATATATGACACTGAATCTGTGTCTGGCAGGGGCCCCATTAAACCACAGGGAAAAAGAATTGTCATTTTTTTTTATATAACGGCTCAATTCGGTTGTATCACTTCAGAGGACCTACTGGTTAATAGAAAGATTATTATAAATTAAATAACATAAATTTGAATCTTCAATGACAAGTTTGGATAAAAGCATGAGGCTGCCTTATATATTATATAGATATATATACATATATATACCGAATAGATATATAATATATATTATAATATTTAATATATATATAAACATATATATACATATAATATATATATATATATCTATATATATATAATATAATATATCTATAATACCATAATATAGACCAATATATTAATATACGTATATATATTATGATGTATATTATATACATAAATATAACAAATATCTTATAATATATATATAATCTAGTATAAATATAAATACAATCATAATAATTGTAAGATTGAGAGAGAGAGAGAGGAAGAAGAGAGATAGAGAGGAGAGAGAGAGAGAGAGAGAGAGCCCTTAACAGAATTTTGAAACAGAACAGACTTCCCCATAACACTTCCCTCCCTCACCCCAGCTACAAGAGACCAGCACCTGCTTTATCTAGCCCTGTCTGTGAAAGCCTTATTTTCCAACCCATCGCCCAAAAACATGTGCACAAAACACACACACAGCACTAGAAAAAGCCCAACGGGTCTTACATTTTCCACAGCCCTTTCCTAACCCACTTGCGCATACAGCAGAGAGACACTTCCGCCCATTTTCTCCCTTCGAATTTCCAAATGTTGACAGTCCGCTCCCTGCTCCGTCCTGTGTGTCTCTCTTTAATTAATTGCACTCTTTGTACCCTTATACAGGAGTGCCCTCCAAGTGAAACGACCCTCTAAATTTTCTCTTGAGGACCGCCTTCAAGTACCTCTCAACTCAACCCCGTTTTCTCTGTGAAGAGGCGCCGTTTTCTATGTGAAGAGTTTGGCGAGAGGGGAAACTATAACGGATGACAATACGGGAGCATTCTCCCCCGACTCCGGACCCTCACTATCAAATAACTACTGTGCTCCGAGGGTAATTTTTTTTTTTCCTCCGTATGCTGATGACTCTCACACAATGTTCCTCCTTTCGGTATATTTTACATTTTAAGCATTGTTCAATGCTGAATGAAAACAGGGACCTCAAGTGAGGGGAATGCTAATTAAAAGGGAGCATTGTACTTGCAATCGTATAACTAGCCGAGGGGTGAAAAGAGGAGGAATGAAAGTGATGCCAACATGGAATTCAATCTATTCTCAACGAAGCGTCTACAAAGAACAATCTCTGTAAATAAACGAATTCCGCCAGCAGGCATGAAGTGATTTTACAAGCTACCAAATGGAATACATGGAGGAATAAACACAGTGATGATATTCTTCCATTCCCAACAATGTAAACGCTTTCCACAGTAACAAAATTTGTCACTCTAAATATAATAAGCACGAGGCGAGAACTTAGTACAAAATGTACTCTGTTTCATTAAGAAAAACCCTTGTTCATACAGGAAATGCTTTGGCCAGAGAAGGAAAAATGTCGAAGAAATGTTTAAATCTTTGGCAAAAGGGGAATAAAAAAAGGTGTTCACCGCCAGATTCATCAGTGGACTAAATGCCTTTGGATCCCTTCACCATTAAAAGCTTACCAATATAACACGATACAAATAAACAAAAGAAAAACATTCGGCTAAAACCATACCATTAGTTAATAAACCGAGGAGAAAGGAAAACGCCCTGCTCATCAGATTCCTTTGCTTTCAAGCCAGACCCAAGAAAGCCATTCAGGTCAAGCGCTTGTGAGGCGAAATTGACTAAGAAAACCGAGGAAATAAAGTCAAAAGAGGAAGAAAGGGGCAGGCGATTAGGGCCCAACTAATCGCCCTCTTGGCGAAATAACAAAAGGAATGAATAATCCAAGAGGATTACCACAGGGAGGATTTCCCTACAGAAGAAAATCACTTTACTCCCAGCGCCGTGAAATAAAAGCAGGATGCCCTTAATGCGGTATTTGCATGCAAAATGCCTCATTAAAATTCATTTGCACGTCGAAATACGATTCTTCCCTTAAGTCCCCCCACTGCATCTCAGAGAATACTCAACTTTTTGTGCAATACGGTATTGAAAGTAAATAAGTTAGCTTTAGCCTACTTTAAGAATAGAGTATATATGTATATATGATGTATATATATATATATATATATATATATATATATATATATATGCTTAAAAAATCACGGTAGATGCACATGACTTCATAAATAAGCGAATACCACGGGAAAATGATAATGACACAGTTAAAAGGAATATCATTGAATCTTGTTTTATCAAATCAAATAATAGAAATGTTCTAAATTTAAGTCTTGGTTTATTTAAACTTGATGCTTTCATAATGAAAAAAGTTGTAGATAAATATAAGCAACGAAATTAATATATTCAGTTTTTACATGTTTTGGACTGTAAAGATACTTTGTAATTTCGGTTAGGGTCAGAATCTGTTTAAGTTTGTGACCGTGTGATAATCCGATAATCCTGGATTATCCCTTTTAATTTTTACCCTTTTGATATTAACCATCTGGTATTCCTGATCTTGTTTGAACCTGAGGCCTTCCTCTCCAATTGTACTTTAGTAGCTCCTTGACGATGTCTGAATAAAGACGAAAGCGCTTGGATTTCTGACTATCATTTTCCCGTGGTATTGCTTAGATATATATATATATATATATATATATATATATATATATATAATATATATATATATAATATATATAAATAATGTTTACCTATATACTATATTATATACATGCTTATGTCTATAAACATATATACATACACACATACATACATGAAAACATACATATATACAAACATACAAGTTGACCTTTCGGGTCTCAGCAATATTTTAGGACCGGTGGTTATTAACTCACTCCCCTTCGACATCCTGGTAAGGGCCCATGGCAGTCAAGTAACCACAAAGTACCTAACTCACTGACTTGGCCAAACGGGCCACAAAGAACTTTTTAAAACGAATTTTATCTGTTTAGGAATCGGGCACTAATCACTTCCCCGCCGTGGGAAGGATCTCGATTATTTCATTTGTGTGTTTCAGGGCGAACTACCTCAATAATCCTTTTGAAAAATACTGTCCAACAGTCAATAGAACACTCAAGACGTCCCAAAACATTAAGTAATAATGACTTATCTTGAGTCCTGGGAGAGGTGTCTTTATCCAGTCATAAGAAGAATGCAATGGAAGGACCGAAACTATCCCCTCTGTGGAGTGAGGACAGATGCAAAAACATACCCATGAAGAAAAACGGTTACCAGAGGGCGGGTCACGAGGACATCCCAATTTCTCTCTTCGGAAGGGAAATTGCTGCCATATCATTACACTTTCTTACCTTATAAGCTATGAAGTCAATGGGATGAGGAAATTAAATGGAGAGAAGAAGAGTGACAAGCAGGTAGACGGAAAAATGATATAGCGTTGAGGAAAATTAAACGAGAGAGAGAGAGAGAGAGAGAGAGAGAGAGAGAGAGAGAGAGAGAGAGAGAGAGAGAGAGAGAGAGGAGGGGTGGTAATATGTTACAAGACATATGGGATTGAACAGAAAGAGATATATTCTAATTTGGAAGGACAATATAAAAAAATATCAGCACATTTCATGTCTTGAGAATTCTTAATTATCAAAAGCTTACTCACGTACCCGAAAACAGTCATAGAAAAACTATTACAGTTAATAAACTGAGGAGAGAGAAAAAAGCCCAGCTCATCAGATTCATTTGCTTTCAAGCCCCGCTCAGGAAAGCCATTCAGGTCAAGCGCTTGTGAGGCGAAATCGACTAAGAAAACTGAGGAAATAAAGTCGAAAGCGGAAGAAAGGGGCAGGCGATTAGGGCCCAACTAATCGCCCTCTTGGCGAAATAACAAAAGGAATGAATAATCCAAGAGGATTACCACAGGGAGGATTTCCCTACAGAAGAAAATCACTTTACTCCCAGCGCCGTGAAATAAAAGCAGGATGCCCTTAATGCGGTATTTGCATGCAAAATGCCTCATTAAAATTCATTTGCACGTCGAAATACGATTCTTCCCTTAAGTCCCCCAACTGCATCTCAGAGAATACTCAACTTTTTGCGCAATACGGTATTGAAAGTAAATAAGTGAGGTTCAGCCTAATTTGATACTGGATATATGTATGTTTGCATATATATATATATATATATATATATATATATATATATATATATATATATATATATATATATATTATAGTATATTATGGTACAAATAGAAGGACGGAAAGGAGGTGGTGCATCTACAACTTTAGTTTCAGCCAACGTTTCAAAGTATGGCTTCATCATCAGGGTTAAAATACAAAAGTAACAACAGTTAAAATCGATACATAAGGCTAAGTAAAATTATTTGTACTACGTATCCGACTTTCCAGATTATATATATATAATATAATATATATAATGTATACATAAATTTGTATATATATACATATGTTTCTTTCTTTGTTGGGGGGGGGGGTGGCAATCAATCTCGTATATATCGGTTGTGTGTGTTTTTTTGGGATGGTGGTTATTTCCTTACAGCCCTTCTCTATTCTTAGGAGGACCCACATCTGTCAACTAACCACAAAGTACATAAACTCACTGCCTTGCCCATGAGAGCCACAATGGATTTTTTTTTTTTCAAGAATCTGTCACAAATCGTTTCTCCCCCGTGGGTCAATCTCGAATATCATGTTTCGTGTTTGTGTGTGTGTGTTTGTGTACAAAGACATAAAATTCGTATTTTAAAAATTCCTTTCTCAAATACAGTACAACACACAGACCTACTAAAAGATTAATAAGTAATGATGACAAATCTAAAGTCCAGAGAAGAATGCAATGGAAGCACCGAAATTATCTCTTCTCTCGGGTAAGGAGAAATGTAAAAACATCCTCATAAAGAAGACGTTTAACTGAGGGCGAAGGACGGGTCACGAGAACAACCCAATTTCTCTCTTCGGAAGGAAAATAGTTACAATATCATTAAAATCTTCAACCATAAAAGCTATGCTGTTAATGTCATGATAAAATCAAATTAAGTGACAAACAGACAAGTAGACAGAGAGCAGAGAGGTGCACATAAAACTGACAGCATTAAGAGAGAGAGAGAGAGAGAGAGAGAGAGAGAGAGAGAGAGAGAGAGAGAGAGACAGAGATACACAAACCAAGTGCTTAGTTGCAAAAAAAGTACATGCCGACACCCGGGCCCCCCTTCTCTCTCCTCTCTCTCTCTCTCTCTCTCTCTCTCGAGCATGTCTGGCGAAACAGCGCATGCAGGAAAAGCAAGCAGTGCTTGCACGAGCACCTGCAGTATGCAAGAAGGTTAGGGCGCGATAGTAATTTGGAGCTTATGCAAATATCCGAACTGACTGAGAGTGCATATCTCGCTTTCCTCCTCCTCCTCCTCCTCCTCCTCCTCCTCCTCCTCCTCCTCCAATTGCACAGCTAAGAAGAACAACTTCAATATAGGCCCGAATGCAAAGCCACATGCTTGCGTCCAGCCTCCGGCAAGCAACCGCGGAGTCCCGTCACGTTTAATGCTAAAGGATTCAGTTAGCGGTAATGGGTCTGGACGCTCCCGGAGGTATTTGCATAGGACAAGACTCCAACGCGACCCCGACAATTCCATAAACGTTGATAACGACATACTTAAGGCGGATAATTAAATAGATGGTTCTTGCAAGACTACTGTTCATAGTATTAACAGAACTATTTGCATTGACATAAGTTAGAACATTGATATAGTAGTGCTATTAACAGAACTATTTGCATTGACATAAGTTAGAACATTGATATAGTAGAGCTAACATAACTATTAGCATTAATAATAGAATTAAGAACCCTGATAGTGCTACCAGAACTATTTTCATTTATTAAGCTAAAACATTAATTTGGTCCTAACAGAACTATTAGCATCAACAGAACTGAGAACATTAATATAGTGCAGACAGAACTACTAGCATTAATAGAACTATGAACACTATAATGATAACAGAACTATTATATTTATTAGAATTTAAAACATTGATATAGTGCTAACAGAACTTTTAGCACTAATAGAACTAAGAACATTGCTGTAGCGATAACTGAACTATTAGATTGACTAGAACTAAGAACACTGATATAGTGCTAACACAACTATTATCATTAATCTTCTTCTTTATCTTCAGCTTTTCCCATCCTTATATGGAGTCGCTGTTTGTTATTAGTCTTCTCCACCTTCTGTGATCATGCGCCATTACCTCACTCAAGTTCCTCTCCATCTCATTTTTGGTCTACATCTCCTCCTTGTTCCAGGCACTTCCATTTAATGGTTCTTTTAGAAACAGATTCTTCCTCTCCTATCTTAGCATGCCCATACCATAGCAATCGCCTATGTCGCTGCTTCTTTGATATTTCTGTAACTTTCACCGTCCCTCTTATGAAGGCATTTCTTATCCCGTCTTTCCTTGTCACTCCGCTCACCCAACGTAACATTCTCATTTCTGCCACTTCCATCCTACTCTCTTGTGCTGTCTTCATATGCTTTCTTCATAGGCCATGTTTCACAACTATACATCAACGCAGGTCTGACAATGCTCCTGTACATTTTTCCCTTCGGTTTCACAACAAATCTTTTTCTCATAGCACACATATTTTCCTCCAATTGCACCAAGCTGGTTGTATTCTGTGGTTCACTACTTCCTCCATCCCTCCACAATTAGTGATACATGAACCCAAAGGATGTACCTCTGTTTACTTCTTCCTGCTCTAAAGTTGATGCTTCCACCTAGGGCTTCTCCATTCATCCATATATATTCAGTTTTTGCTCAGCTTATCTTTGGACCTCTGTCTTCCAACGCACTTCTCCACAACTCCAATTTCCTGTCTGCTTCTTCCTTATTGGTGGTCACTAACGCTATGTCATCTGCAAAGAGTACACTCAAAGGCACCTGATCTTTCACTCCAGCCACTATCACACGCACCACCATGTAAAAATATATAGGGACTCATGGCAGAACCTTGGTGGAGTTCAACTTTCACCTCACACCTCTCTGTTGTTCCCACTGATCTTTTTACCTGTGCTGTTATTTCTCTATACATATCATTTACAATCCTCTATTAACATTAAGAGAGTTGAGAATATTGCTGTAGTACAACTAGAACTATATTAGCATTAACAGGACTAAGAACACTGATATAGTAGTAACAGAACTATTAGCATTATAGAACTAAGATCATTGGTAATACTAATGTTGATGCAGCATATTTTGCCTTTTTTTAATAGTTTTTAATAACACCTGAACAACAATAAGATTATGATAACAACTTAATACTTAAGTGTTACAGTATGCGATTTAGGACGATAAAACTTCAAACACCAGCAATTATACAAAGTGTATTGAGAATAAATTGCATCATTACGTTTCACATAATAAACAACGTGGAGAACCTATGAAAAAACTCACATGACAAAGACTTATTAATAATTCACAGATAAAAAAAGCAATGTTGCAAATAACCCCGGAAGGCAAATCAAATACCAAAAATTAACCTTTACCTGATATGAGAGAGAGAGAGAGAGAGAGAGAGAGAGAGAGAGAGAGAGAGAGAGAGAGAGTTCCATTCTGACAAATAACTATTAATTACAACAAGATTCAGCGTGCGTTTCCAATTACAACAACGCTCCTTCCTCTCCTTCTGGGCTCCAGTCCTCTTTGCAGGGACTGCAGTACGAGCTACAACAATTATCGGGGTTATAAGCAACAACAACTTAATTGCAACTGTATCTAGTGAGGAAAGAAACACACGGCATTTTGAATCGAATTAGAATTGAATTATGTTCATATATATATATACAATTTATATACATAAATACGTGCGAATTTTCTCATCCACACCGTGACCTTTATTATATTCACAAACCTTTAGCTACAAATGTCGTTTAATATCAAATTCATCCAACTTTGGAATAATACACGGAAGGGGAATTTGTAAGTGATAGCCGATCAGTCACCAGGGGGACTCGAACCACCGAAAAGTTGGGGAACGAATACTTTTCAGTATTATTCCGAGGTTGAATGAGTTTGATATTATACATTTGTTGCTTAGTGTTTGGGTATATATATATATTATATATATATATATATATATATATATAAATCGAGCTACAATGTCCTTTAATATCTAATTCGCTCTACCTCGGAATTAATATATTTTCATATATGCTTAACCGAAGGGGAATTTTTTCTCGATAATAGATTTACCTGTACTTGGGCGCGAACGCAGGTACATTATAAATCCAGGAACGTCAGTGGAAGCGATACCACCCAGCTACCGCCGCAGAGGCTTAAAGGTTTATGTCGTCTCTCACCTCAAATACTTTCTCGCGCTGAAGTATTCGTTGGTTTGGAGACATCAACCCGCCTCGACTCTGGTAGTTAAGTAGCGCTTTTGACAGCACGTAGCATTTACATAAGTCATATCACATTACCGTGATTCATATACATATATCGAGCTACAATTAGATATTAAAGGACATTGTAGCTCGATATATGTATATGAATCACGGTAATGTGATATGACTTATATATATATATATTATATAATATATACTAATATAATGTATATATATACATATATATAATCTAAGAGAACTTATTAACAGCATTTGAACAACATATACAAGTCACCTAATATTGTGTTCCACTTAAAACGGTCCTCTATGTTGGTGGAACATAAAAAAGTATTGACTTTGGACAAATGACTACGGCTTTTTTGGAAAAAAAAGAACCTGACCCAGATAGCTTAATAAACTGATATTTCCGTTCTTCGTAATTGAATATATGCGTCTTTATCATTACGGCTATCTGGATTGTGCGAGTTGGTGTCCTATTAGATAGATCTATCAAGTGACTATACACATTACATTTGGAACCCTCTATAGATCAACATTCCATTCCTATACATCCAGTATGTATTTCGAATTACTTTTTTAAATTGCTGTCAATTTTTCTGTACTTTTGTATGAGGCCTATTCACAACTCTCAAGGCCACTTTAACACTTCTTTCGTCATTGCATCATTTAAATTATTTACTTTAACCCTTCTTTCGTCATTCTATCATTTAAATTGTTTATTTACTTTAACCCTTCTTTCGTCTTTGTATCATTTAAACTATTTATTTTCTATCTGCTTCAACCTTAAAATGTCTACTGAGTAACAATCAGCATCTCTCCATTACAAATTTTTAATATCCACTTGCTTAATAGCCTACTCTCCGCAAGCACATATACACACAAAGAGAGAGAGAGAGAGAGAGAGAGAGAGAGAGAGAGAGAGAAAGTACTTTTTCTTCCATGGTCCCTTTTTCGAAAAACAGCCCACCCAGCAAAGCCATATCTATTCGATAAAATCCCAGACTGCACCCGACAGCAAACCTACTAAAGGTAACCACTAGCTTATTTACGGGACTTGTCTGAACAATTTTGACAAATACGGTTCGTCCAATAATAACGGCTCTTCCACATCTCGGTGGTTGTTTTGTAGCCACTGGATCGGCACTAATTTCATGTGATTTGTTATTTTCTTTTTTTAATTTCGTGGGTATGCGTTTGCCTTTTACCCAAGTCAACCCCCTCGCTATCTCCCCGACCCGCCCCCCTCCCCCCGCCACCCCTCCCCCAAAAACGGTGAAAATGCCACAGAAAAAAAAAAGGAAAAATTGGGCGTGAAACGGTTTACGGCAGATATTACTACATCAGCAGAATATTAGAGTGTGTAATAACATGGTCTTTTTTCCCATTTTTCGTGTGCATTTTTGGGGAGTTTTGAACTGCTCTCTTACACGGAAGAATTGATCAATCCAAAAATAAGTTTATGGCTATAAAAATCTATATTTCACTTTGTAAAGGTATATCTATAAGCTCTTGCGTGAGACAATTTTGCTGATGAGTCCAAAACACATACATACACATACTTATATTATAAAATTATTATAATATATATATATAATATATTATATATATATATTATATATACTATATAATATATATATATAATATATATATATATATTATCTGTAAGTAATTTCCCTATCAGAATGGCTCATATAACGGCGTGTAGTAGAACTTTCATAATATGAGTTGCTTCATACTACACAGAAGGATCAAAAGCAGCACATCGAACCCTTTAACAGCTATCGTCGTCCATCCTTCCCAGACTACGAACCATTTCAAAATGTCTGTATCCATTCTTTCAATTATGCTAACCTTTTACCACGTCTTCAACGCATCTCCACAGTTCTCACCTTATCAGTTCATCTTACTCCCATATAAAGTTTATCTAACAGCTCCATCATTATATACTTTCGATCACATTCAACGTACAGACTCCACTTCCACAAAGGCGATTAGGCTCAACAATGCAGTCATACATCCTTACCTGTGCTTCCAATATACATATGTATACAGAAGCATACATACATACATACATACATACATACATACATACACACACACACACTATATATTATATTTAGAACATAATGGTTCATAGCTGTCTCATTTACTATTTTACCATAAAATCCACTGATCAATATTTCTGTCGCTAGCAAAAAAAAAAAAAATAAATAAAAAATAAATAATAATAATAATAACAATAAAAGAAAACGAGACTAACACTACAAAGTTAAAGTACTGCTAGACAACCTTAGGATTTAAATAAGAAGAAAACAAAATTCCAATATACTTTGGGGAAGCATCGATTTGTTATACATAACTCCAAATGTGAAGAATATATCAACTGCAGAACACGTGAAACCTTTCACATCTATCATTATATTTATCTTTTATCATGTGGAATGAGTCTGTAAAGAACAAAACACATAAATATGTATCACCATCTCTATAACATCAAATTAGTGCACAAATGCCTTCCAAAATAAGGGTAATATAACAGATGGTCGTGACGGCAGGCTCCGTTACGTACCTTCCCGGAGCCTCCATGTCTCAAATACTATCGTTGTGACACACAGAAAAAATAATTTTTGGAAATAGTACATAACTTTTCATTACAAATATAATATTAACGGCAGTTTCATTCAATTGTATCCTACGTACGATAAGATTCACTGTGTGCAAATTCTCCCATTTACAGAGTGCACTGGGCAGCGTACTGTAAGCCTTACAGAATTCCATTCATTTCCTTTTTATACTTAACATCCGTTACATACTGGCCTCTTCCACCCTAGCTGTCCAACTTCTTCAATTTTGTCTTTCGTCCATGTCCACCGGTCATTTTAAAACAAAGCCTTCGAACTAGCACAATGAGAATCAGATGATGTGGGTTGAAGGCATTATTGTACCAACAAATAATAATAATAATAATAATAATAATAATAATAATAATAATAATAATAATAATAATAATAATAATAATAATAATAATAATAACAGTTTAATTGGTTTAATCCTATTTAAAAAGAAAGGTATTCATTCGAGGATATTTTACCCCTGAAGGATATAGTGTCAGCCTTCGCGACAAAAGTTTCATCCAACAATTTAACTTTACCCCTTAAGACAATCCTCCTGCATATTAAAAGTTCGATCAGGATTCGTGTAACATTCGCTCTTTGGAAACGAAAAAAAAAAGAGAAAAAAAAAAAATCTGTCGCTTCCTAATTCATGTGGCCCGTCCCAATTTAAAAGGACGGCTTTATTCTGCCATTTTTTTGTTTTTTTGTTTGCATGGCGTTCTTACGTTGCATGGAACCAGTGGTTATTCAGCAACGGGACCAACGGCTTTACGTGACTTCCGAACCACGTCGAGAGTGAACTTCTATCACCAGAAATACTCATCTCTCACCCCTCAATGGAATGCCCGATAATCGAACTCGCAGCACCAAGGAGGCAAGCCAAGACCATACCGACCACGCCAATGGGGCGCTCTTATTCTGCCTTTTGTTTTTTCTTATTTTGTTTTCTGTATTTAATGCATATTATTCTATGAATTTAATGTAGTTCTAGTCATAGAAGAGCATTCGGGCCAAGCGAAGAAATGATGGTTTACGTGGCCGCCTTACATACATATTCTCTCTCTCTCTCTCTCTCTCTCTCTCTCTTATCATTATAGTATATTTTATCTTCGCTTTCTTAAGAGAACTGGTCAGCATTCAGGAAAAAAACTCACGAATTTCTCTATTTCATATATTATACATATATACTATATACAATATATACACATTTAAATATATATCATGTATACAATATGTACAAACACACACACACACACACACACACACATATATATATATATATATATATACGTATATTCCCCGAAGATAGTATCTCACACACACACACACACACACTCACTGAATCTTACCTCCATGCAGAGATGGGTAGATGTTGAAAGAGCTGTCGTGCAGCCATGACGTCACCGTCACGTACTCGCGTACGTACGACGGAACGGCGCAGCGCAGCACGGCCGTGTTCCCGGCCATAACGAGGCGGTCGTACACCTGTACTTCGTACTCCCCGACGACAACTGCGGTGAAGAGATAAGATCAAAGTAATAAATGCAAAAAAATAAACTGGTGATATTTTAGGTTTACACAGTAATAACTACACTATCTATTCTATAATAATAATATCCGAGCGGATCTTGTTTGTCCTCCCCCGGGGTAGACATGACACAGCCAAACTCCTGCAAACGTGTTTGTCCGTCCCGACTGGGGAGAGGTAGGTAAGGGAGCTAACACATCCACCCTCCTTAAAACTTGTTTCTCCGCTCCGGATGGGGTAGTGTAGGTAGGGGATCGGGAGGGTAGGGGTAACATGATGGGCAGCGCCGGGTTCCAGCGCTGCGTAGCACACATTATCAAGCTCGTGTATGAATAAACACCAATAAATTGTTCAGTATAAAAACTAGACATTTAAATGTTCGGTATAAATACTAGACACTTGAATACTCGATATAAATGATAGACACTTAAATACTAAGTGGACATTCTACATTAAATACTCTGCAAAAAATCCTTGACTCTTAAATACTCGGTATAAATGCTATACATTCAAATACTATACAATTAAATTCTCGGTACAAATGTTGGACACTCACTTTACTGGTCTAAATGACAGGCATCAATATTTCAAACTAAATTTCTCTGTATATACAAACTTCGTCACAAAACTACAAGTGTAAAAATTCGACACTAAGCAGATATCTACAAATGCTAAACATTAAACTGATAACTATTATAGATAACCAAGGAAATGCTAACAACAAAGGATGATCACCAAGCTTCTAGACATAAATACTGACTGGGAAGTTGCTGGATATAAAAACTATGGGACTCATTTGGTAGATTTTCATGGTGCAGTACTGCATACATACAATAATATGTAGATACCTTTCAACATTCAAGATAATTCACCGTTTTCAGAGTAGATGAAACGGTGAAGAGTCTAACTCTCATAAAAAAAAGATCTGTTATAAACAATAATATATATACATATACTATATATATATATATAATATATATATATATATATATATATATATATATATATATATACATATATGCATGTGTGTGTGACTTTTTATTGGCTCAAACAGATCTTTTTTTATGTGTGTGTACGTGTGTATATGAGCATTATACGTGTTCATAAACAAAACAGTGCATTAAAAATTTGTGTAACCCTGTTCAATAATAAAGTATTAGAAAACAATTTCTTCTTACATACCGAGACCCAGTGACGTAAAGCACACGAAGGGTAAATGTAGGCAAAAGTTCAACCAAGAAGATCGTGCAACACTACGCCCACGAAATGGCTACGCGAACAGTCGAGAGCAAAAATGAACCCATAGATTAGTCTATAAAACCAAATATTACGCCCTCCATTTACATACTAACCAACATGCTTGCGATAAATAAAGGCCAATATTCAATTTAGGGAGTTTATGGCCTAATGTCGTCATCTCGATATTATGGCCCATTCACATTAACGAAATTTTACGACGTGTTTTTCTCATCAAATCCGCGATATACATTTTTTTTTTTTAGGAATTATCGCTGTTTACGCTGGAAACGGTGTTAAAGTTTCAGAGGGGGGGGGGGGGGGGGGGGGGGTGGGGGGGGGTTGAGGAGGAGGAGGAGGAGGGGTGACAACAGGCCTGTAGGGGTGGCGGAGGGGTTGGGATATTAGGTGCAGTGGTTCTATGCCACTGTTAATGTTCTGTCATGAATGCTTTGCATAAATCGCACATATTACGACGGCAAATTTATTAAAGGATTAACGAGTTACCTCTTTTCTGCTTGAATATTAAATTTCAAAGCGGTAATACCTTGGCATGGATATGCATGCTTACACTTACTGCATACATGCAAATACATATACACAGGATTCTCAATGCAAAAGTATGTGCACTCTTCCGAATACATACATGTGATATATATATATATATATATATAATATATATATATATACATACATACATGCAAGCTTGCATATACACACACACATACCTACCTACATACATACATACATACCCTCACGTACACACACATATATAATGCATTGTGTGTAAAATACACAAATATATACATACAGTCACAGACAAACACCAATACACACACAATATATATATATATATATATATATATATATATATATATAATATATATAATATGTGTGTGTGTATGTGGGGGGGGGGGTAGGTTTGGTTAACCAGACGTGTGTGTATACATCTATAAAACCTTTCACAGCATCCTTCTACCGGAGTCCATGTCTTTGGAGACGAACGACTGTAATGAAACAGACCCCAGCGACATTTCCTGTCCTTTGTAACGACGCAGCAAAACTCACACTATTTCCGACCGAGTATATTTTTACCTATGAATAACAGATGCCAAGCGCGCTCTCTACATTTCTCATTCATTTCTATTCAGGGGCAAAAAGAAAAAGTTCGTAGAAAAAAAAAGATGAAGAAATGAAAAAATATTTCTTTCTTTAGGGAGATAAACTGATATGAATGTTGCCACGAATTATCGGGAGAAAAAATATTCCGAATAATCACATATCACTTTAATTTAAAGAATGGATTTTTCCAACTGGAAAAAAATACTTCCGCTTAGAACATTAGATTTTTTAATATTTTTTGTTAATTCCACCGGTGGTACTATTTTTAATCTTTATTAAATGGGGATTTCTACTTCACCGGGAAAATCGTGGTTTAATCAACGAGAATTGGTTTTTTAATCATAATACGTGAACCGAATGATTATGAGTGAACTCTGATCTTTCTGTGCAAGGACATTTGTCTAAATTAAAATAAAAGGAAGCATTAACAATTGCTCGTAACAAAAATAAACATGCGGCAGCGTTAAGAACACGTAAGAGACATACACAAATAGGAAGAAGCGAACATCACACAAAATGCAAAGTAAAAAATTCTATTATTGCATACCATATAATAATGTTAGAAAAGCTGCGACAACAACAACAACAACAACAACACAAGCAACAAACAACAACAACAATAATAATAATAATAATAATAATAATAATAATAATAATAATAATAATAATAATAATAATAATAATAATAAGGAAATGGAACACAACGAACAAAAATGAGAACAGTTATATCTCTGATAATACAAGAACTTCTAGAATATTATACCACTATCATAAAGGGCATCCGATCAAAAACGCATTAAATTTGAAACCAAAGACTATTTTTCCCGAGAAAAATTTGTACATATATCAGAATAAATAAGCTTTCATGATTATTACTAAAGTTCATGACATTCCCAAACAGCCACAATAATCTAAAAGAAGTTGCGTTATATGATCATTATGTAAGTCAATCAGAATTAGGGAAAAAAATGGAAATTGGCCAAATTACTTCTGCTTTAAAATCAATACTGGAGCTATCTGAAATGTACAAAATAGTGGCAGACCAATCAAAATGTATTGCGTTCTAAGATGAACACCGTTAATGAGGTGCATGGAATACTTAAAAACTGAATTAACGACCTTTTCAGAAAAAAAATGAGAAATTGGTCAAAATAGCCTACGTTACAAAGGTAAGTCCTCAAAATATAAATTAAAATTGCGTTCCCATCATTAACCAGGTCAGATGAAATGGAAATAAAATAAAATATATAATCAAAATGCGATCACCTTAATTTAACATTCCCTGTTTTCGTCGAAACGAACTTACAAATGACATTGGGCCAAAAACAGATGAGAACAGTCATAAAGGAACTCACAGTATTTCGGGTCATACACATTAACATATCAGTGCACTTAAATGAGTTTAAATGAATTTCCCAAATTGAGAAGTCGGCTGTAATATCGTCACCCTTATTGATTAGAGCGTTTTGTTTTCAATTATCTACGATGATAAGCCAATTCACAAGGCGCCTACTGTTTAACAAGGAATCTGAGCCACCTATGCATGTAGTCTCATAAAAACATGACCTAGCATTTCTATAAACTTCATTACTTTTTTATTCTTATCTTCTTAACTGTCATTGTTAACGGTCTTTACAATGAGTTAATTCTCCCTAATGACTGTATTGTAGTGGAAAATCCCACCATTTTGATAACGTGTGATTTTGAGAACTTTGTAAATTATTACCTTCCTTTAACGGCCAAACACAATGACAATAACTCTACGGACGATCCATGCAGTATTTTAATTACCGACTTTAGACGTAGCTGACCTCGAACCTGTTATGCAACTTGAAGAAGTAATATGTTTTCTTCTAACAAAAACAATTCAACAGTTGTTTAAAACTATTATCATTTATGTGTGATATTATTATTATGCCTTTTACCTACCAATCAAGGTACTTGAAATGATTATTCTCAATTGTGATATTATGAATAGTGTTCCTGTAACTACTGCAATAAACAAAATTGCTTACCTATATATGAATAAGGTAATGAAATGGAAAATAAACCACAAATACTAAATACATAATTATCTTTCAAAAATTGCTACAACTTAACATAACTGATGAATATTCAACACTATTTGTTTAAGCAAAACCACTGCAAATTCAACCCTTTCTTAGGCAAAACTAATAAAAATTCAAACATACTTCTAAAGGCCAAAAAAAAAAAAAAAAAAACCAAAAAAAAAAAAAAAAAAAAAAAAAAAAAAAAAAAAAAAAAAAAAACATATTTTGTAGGCAAAACCAACACAAAATCAACCTTTTTTTTAGGCTGAACCAATACAAATTCAACCCCCTTTTTTAGGCAAAATCAATACAAATTAAACCCTTTTTTAAGGCAAAACTAATACAAATTCAAGCCTTTTCTGGCAAAACCAATGCAAATTCAACTTTTTTTTTTTTTTTTTTTTTTGTTTTTTTTTTTTTTTTTTTTTTTGGGGGGGGCGCAAAAGTCCAATTACGAATTCAACACTTTTTTTTTTTTTTTTAATCGGCAAAGAAATTTGGACAACAATTACCCACCTCCTCTCTGACTTGCGTGGGCAGGGCCAACAGAGTACCCGCAGGAGACGTGGCTCTGCACATGTAAGTAATGCTGTGGACTTGTTGGTTGTATTGACTGGCTGGGAATGGTGGGAAATACAGGGAGCCGTTGACAAGGGCCTCTCTCAGACCAGGGACCTGTAAGGAAAAATGAAAGGAGATTTTTAGATCTTTAGTGAATAGGTCATCTGTACATACATACATACACACTGACTTGAAATTCGAACTCTCAAAGTTCACGTTCATTCGCAAGATTTTACAGAAGACATTAGGAAATACAGAAAGAAGAGATCAGTGATTAGAAAAACAAATCAGGATAAATGAATAACTAATAAATGCATAGTCTAAAAATATAAAATACAAGGCGAATCGTCTTGAGTTGCACAACATTCTCAGGGAGACTTCCAGTCTAACTGTGTGCAAACACACTTGTTATGTATATATTGCCAATACCAAGTCTTTCCCTCAAAATGGAGAAAGGGGGGGGGGCGGTGTTTGCGTGAAAAAAAAATAATAAATAAAAAGAGACAAAAAAAAACAAGACACAACGCTCGCAACCTCAATCATATTTCAACTGTTGAATCAAAGACGAACCCCTCAACAGAACACCTCCATATCATTTGCCGCTTGATACCTCGACACACAAGGCTCATCAGCAGCAAGTCGAGCCACTATACATATACAGCGTCATTCAACTCTGCCTTGGGGGCACCTTCGCACCCTTCCTCTTCAGGGACATTAAGGCTAATTTTTTCCAATACTGAAGGCATCTTCCTGGGTTTCTTATGGCATTGTTCAAGGAAAATATTCACCCTAATATATTGTTCAGTGCCATTACAGTTTCTCAGTTGTAATTTGAGGCACTGGGAATTCAAACTTTCACGTGGGTCATGCCTTTACATTTAACATTAATTATGCATCAAATACTGTTTTTATTCTGGTTTCATAAAACATGAAATTCCCATCACAACTATTAAATGAAAAATGAAAAAAAAACATATAATACCTACATCAAATCAAAATGAAAAGGCATTCAGATAGATGATATAAAACAAATACAAAAAAATGAGAAAAATGAAAATAAGGTTAGCATAAAGTTAAAAAAAAAAAAAAAAACGCACAGCACGAAAAACGGAGTAAAGATGGCAACCAGCCAAGCTCACAGGAAACAACCTACTATTATTACGATCGGTAAATTTCCGGGGGAAATATATTATCGGCATATTCCCGCAAAATACTTCACCATTTTTATTTCATTTTATCGATGATTACGAAGAACATTTTTCTCCGGACTCCTGGCCACAAAATATGGAAATGACGCGCATAAAAAGTGTGACGTAGTCACCCAAAGTATGTATATAAATATGACTTTATGATTCAGTCATTTAAAACAGAAATCAATGCGGTGTATATTCACCTGATACGCACACGAGTGCAAAACAGTAATTAGTTACCTGTGATATATTATGACCAATCCCTGATTGTGTCACTCGAAATAGATAAGGGTTCTTGTTGAATTTACAGAGAGAGAGAGAGAGAGAGAGAGAGAGAGAGAGAGAGAGAGAGAGAGAGAGAGAGAGAGAGAACAAGCATTTCTGTTATTTAAAACACACATTCTATTAAACAATGATTCACATCATATAATGCATCTTCAGCCTTTATTTGCTGGCCTTACAAATAATGACTGGTTCCGTTCAAAATAACGTTGCTTTGGATGACTGCAGATAAATAACGACTTCCTTCCTATACATAAATCTGTAAAACAAGCTGGAGGAGTCCAAAGAGGCCAAAAGGTAAAGAACACGTTGGATAAATTGCAATAAATCCTGATCGAAAATGTTATTTAGTGTCTCTAGTCACTGGCTGCAAACGTTTGGAACTACAGACATACAACTTTCGAACGTTTCAGAGTAAATTTATACAACGACGCACTTTCAGTGCGGGGGAAACTTTTACCGAAAATTAACAACTGTTCAGTTCAAACGCTGATACTTTGTCGCTCGCAAACGAGTCTAACTTTATGCGCTCGGAGTTTCTACGCAACAATACCATTCGATCGTTCGTTACCGACAAATTATCGAGGCTGTAAACCGTCAGGTTTATTTCATCTCACACGTATTGATTGTGCTTTTTATTTCTAACGTGATCGATGCAGCACATTCATCATTTAAACTGAAGTCATAAACGCTTCTCAAAACACGGCGGATTTCTGAATCTGGTTATGAATAGTGCGAAGGAAATAAAAAAACCTACGATCGTCTTTTTGGTTATTTCCAACGAAATAAATGTGAGATTCTGAGACCTGTCTCTTCTACATTCGGTGTCGTTTCAAAAAGATTGGTCTCACCATCATCATGTCATCATCATTACCTTCATCACTATTATATCTTGCTCTGTGACGGGGTTTTCATCTTGCATACATGAATAGCAACATATTTTCTAAATGTACAGGTGTCCTCCAATTGCAACAAAACACAGGGCTTGCACATGCGATACAAACGTCTCGTCATGGGGCAAGATATTCTTCTTTTATTCAAAGACACGCCTGCAAGCCAAAAATATGTAAGTGCAAAAAAATTATATATATATGAAACACGCAATATCGCTATTTTTCATTTATTTCAAATAGGATAATTTCTGGGTCCCGGCGTGCAACAACAGACCGCCCATAATTCAAAGGGGTTAACTTCAGTATTTAGAAAATAACCCTCCACGTCAATTTTCAAGAAATATAATGAGAAAGAAAGACCAACAAGGAATTTTACAGAACGAAGGAACATGATACAATGAAGCGCCCAATGCATACATATTTAGTATAACGCAGAATTGTAGAATAGCCAGTCAATAATTTTAATCTTGACAACATAAATGAAATGAAATCTCTAAAAACTACAGTTTAATGTTCGACGCTATGAAATAAAGGGTTATTAATATTCATGAAACTGCCTTAGGCTTCAAGTTCGACAAGACATGCTAACCTAATGTTGGTCTTCTTATTTTAATGAAAAGTTAAGTGACCAACTAAAACATAAGCGGTGTTCTGAGCTAAACAATAGAGTTCATAACTACTATTAAGCAAAAATATTTTCCCTGCCAACAACGTCTCAATATGATCAGTGGTTCTCAACCATTTTTTTTTTTTTTTTTTTTTTGCCCATGCACCTTTTCACCATATGTCAGAATGCCATTCTCGGCCCCCTTTTCCAAAATTGTATAATATGCATAATCCCCCCAAACCCCCCCCAAAAAATTTTTCCACTCAGGTTGAGAACCGCTGCTCTAGAACATCCTAAGTGATGAATTGTTAGAGCAGATATTACTTTGGTTTCAGCAAAAGGTAGACAACCTCAACAAGATATATTTATGAAACACGAATGCCCCGATAACAGCTCATGGTGTTACGAAGGTCACACGGACAAGTTTACAAAACTTGGTGTCACCTGAAAGGACCTCACTGGTGCAGTAGGCAAGCCAAATATGAAGTCTCTATCTCTTATAGTTCAAATGTTATGGTTATGATTAAAGTTGTGTACAGGGAGACAGACCGACGGAGACAGACAGACAGACAGACAGACAGACAGGCGGTCTAGGTTTGCACCAAGTTTGAAGGAAAACCTTTCAACAGAGTCTGAGGAGTTGAAATGACAAGGTGCTAATTGTGACAGACGCACATGCTGATAGAAAGACATGTA
>NC_087208.1:26958421-26978421 GCF_015104395.2 Macrobrachium nipponense
CGAAATAAATTACAAAAGTTTTTCTAATTGCTAGTCCGTCTATCATCTGGAAATTTTACCCTTCGGGACACATTATCTTCGTAATCCAATTGTTATAATGAAATTTATTGTTCCCGGGGGAGTGGGGGTGGGGGTATGGGGCTATAACTTCTGAGCGTTGATCGCAAGAGACAATATCAAAATACCAAATATGTTAACTCGACACCTTCCAACTGCCCCTCATCTTTGAATACTCCACTTACATACAATGTCATTTGCTGGATTTAGGAGAAACCGTTTTACGAACAACATACATCAACTTCTGATAAAATAATTACATCAAATCAGGTATATTTTCCCTTCCCGGAGGATTCAACACTGGTCTTATTTTACTGTTAATATATATATATATATATATATATATATGTGTGTGTGTGTGTGTGTGTGTGTGTGTGTGTAGATATATAGATATATATATATATATATATATATATATATATATATATATATATATATATGTGTGTGTGTGTGTGTGTGTGTGGTTGTGTGTCAACTTAATCACTTACACAATTGTTCTTTGCATTAACACAATCACTAACAAGACATCATTGCAACTGGATGGATGTGACGAAGATATTCCACGGATACTTAACGACGAGGACTGTTTGTCTAGGAATGTATTACTTATCTTTTATATATATATATATATATATATATATATATATATATATATATATACATATATATATATATATATATATATATATATATATATATATATATATAATCATCTCCGCTAGATACCATCCAGTTTCAATGAGGTCATGCTGGTAAATATTTATATATATATATTTTATAGATATATATATATATATATGTGTGTGTGTGTGTGTGTGTGTGTGTGTGAGTGTGTGGCATCGCATGTTCCCTTCCGATAGTGAATCTTCCCTGGATACTCACACATTTACCCAATCACTGACGCCACACCGTCACATTTGAGAAATAACGAAATGCAGCACCGAATCTGACGTGAATGTGACTCCCAGAGAAACGGTAAAATCATAAAAGACGACGTCAATAAGACACCAGGTTACTTATCTCAAATCGAATCGTTAAATTTGGGAAAAGTGGTGGTGCCTTCTCTCTCTCTCTCTCTCTCTCTCCTCTTCTTTCTCTTCTCTCTCTCTATCTCTCTCTTCTCTCTCTCTCTCCTCGCTTCTCTCTCTCTCTCTCTCTATATTTTTTTTTAACCTTTCCCGAAGACAAAGTTTTCCGAAATGGAGGCCAGGCCCAATGCAATCTAAGAAGGAAACGGTGTACCTGGGACGGATATATATGGAAATGTAGCAATTCGGTATCAGGAAATTTATGTAGATTTTTTCCCTTCTATCTTTCTCCCTTTTTTCTTGAAGGGAAGAGGAAAAATGTGGTGCCATGATTTGCTTTAGATTTAGGGGGTCTTAGAAGGGCGGATTTACGACTCTGTACCCATCTCGGGCAGGGGCACGATCGGATTTCCAGAGAGAGAGAGAGAGAGAGAGAAGAGAGAGAGAGAGACGACGAGAGAGGGGGGGGGGGGGGCCTGCGTTAGAATCAAGTCAATACAGAGGTCATTTGAAGAGAAGTAGTTTCCAGACTCAGAGAGAGAGAGAGAGAGAGAGAGAGAGAGAGAGAGAGAGAGAGAGAGAGAGATTGTGTTGGTATCAATTAATACAAAAGGAATCTGAAACGTAGAAATAGTTTTCAAACCCTTAATAAGAAAAGAAAGAAAGAGAGAGAGAGAGAGAGAGGCCGAGAGATTGTAGAGAGAGAGAGAGAGAGAGAGAGAGAGAGGTGATTGTGTTGGTATCGATTAATACAGCAAGGCCCCCTGAAACGGAGAAATCAATTTTTCTAACCCTTTAAGAGAGAGAGAAGTGAATACATAAATAAAAAAATATACGTAAATAAAAACATCTAAAATAAATTAATATAAATAAAATACGTTAAAAAAAAAAACCAGAATGTACATACGGCCAAAAATAAAATAAATAAAATATTTATCAATAATAAAAATCAAAACTAAATATAATATAGCAATAATAAATAAATAAAATAAATAAATAAAAAACTGTAAAAACAATAACAATTGAAAAATTACTATACTATATAAGCGCAACTTACTAAACCATTACACAACAAACATAAAAGATTCACGAAGCAATAAATGCAATCAAATTATTATACATTTCAGTTCCTATTCATGTGCTGCCATACGTTCAGACTAAATTGAAGCCCATGTCTATGTATAGATAATATATTAGGTATATATATGTATATATATATAGTATATATATATATATATATATATCATATATCATATATATATATATATATATAGGATATGCTGCAAGATCTTTCGACTCAAGACTCCTTACTTAGCAGACTGACTTACATGAGAAAAACTGAGTGTACAAGGATGACAGATAGGGATTATAAAGCAAATAAGATACCTAGAATCCAACACACATCGGAAGGTACTAATTCTCTTAGGTGTGTGAATTCTAGGCATTTAGTACCTTTATAATCCCTATCTGTCATCTATACGACCCTTCCTTATACACCCAGTTTCTCATGTAAGTCAGTCTGCTAAGTAATGGACCTTGAGTCGAAAGATCTCGCAGCATACTAAACTGTTTCACTTTCCTTCGTGGCTTCTACCTCTTTCTATATATATATATATATATATGAATATATATATATATATATATATATATATATATATATAAAGTTTTTTGCCACGAAAAGCAAAAAAATGAAAAAGCGAGATACCAGCCAAGTACTTGGCTATCTCGCTTTTTCATTTTTCCTTCGTGGCAAAAAACCTTATTTATACATAGCATCAACGTGTTTTATATACTTCGTGATCAAGTTATTCATATATATATATATATATATAATATATATCTATATATATAATATATATATATATACATAGTTCACGTTCACACACACACACACACACACACACATATATAGTATATATATATATATATACATACATATATATATATTATATATATATATATATACATATTATATATATTCATTATTATTATTATTATTATTTACAATCACAAAGATGGCTCATCGGCAGCGCGTCGTTCAACCTACAAACATTGGGCCATTTACACCTATCTTGTAAGCACTCTTGCTTCTTCAGAGTAATGAGGCCGTTCCTGCTAACAATTTTTAAATATCATCTATCTTGAAGTCTTATTCCACAGGGGTTCATCCGCGAGTCAGCATTGAAAAGTATGAATTGAGAACTAAATATTGCGTTGCACATTTATTCCTCTGGACCCACCTCCTGTGAGAAGAGAGAGAGCGGAGAGGACGAGAGAGAGAAGGAGGAGAGAGGAGAGAGAGAGAGAGAGAGAGAGAGAGAGGGAAATATATGTGTATATATTACATGTATATGTGTGTATAATACATATATACATACACATGTATTATATCACATATATAATATATATAGACAACTGTGACTGCGAAAGCTCCATAAAGCCAGCAAGATAATATAGGCGTCTGCGTATTCAACACGGCACAAGCTCAAAATAATCGAGTCAACACGCACAGAATTGTATGCTTACTGCTGCCCATTTGCATAAATATGCAACTATCATTGCCCTAAGTTCTCTCTCTCTCTCTCTCTCTCTCTCTCTCTCTCTCTCTCTCTCTCTCTCTCTCTCTCTCTCTCTCTCTCTCCCCGGCGCCGTAATTACGAGTGGTCCTTAGTCGCAGAGATTTTCAAATGTGTGACCTAATTACATAATGCTCTCGGTCTCGGCGGAAACACGGGATTTAAAATACGGGAGAATGATGACGTCAGCAGAGAAGCCAAGAGATAAAACAGCGGCGGAAATCAGGGTAAAAAGATGATGATGTAGGGATACGCTCGTACAGACAATATTTTAAGTTTTTTTCTTTATTTTTTAAGTTGCATATAAAGATCTGCAGGAGAGCGTCCACTCGCATACATATATATATATATATATATATATATATATATATATATATATATATATATATACTTACACATACATATATATAAGTATATATATATATATATATATATATATATATATATATATATATATATATATATATATATATATATATATATATATATATATATATATATATATATATATATATATGAGTTAATCTTCTGATTATCGGGTGGCACGCCAGAGCATTTTCTGACCTGGCTGCAACCAGCCACATATGTATATATATATGTATGTATGTATGTATGTGTATATATATATATATATATATATATATATATAGATATATATATATATATATATGATTAATTCGGCGTGTTTACCATATATGAGAGAGTAGCATAATGGTTAACCTAGTAAGAAGCCAGACTCACTAGACAAAATAAATAGGTTACAATTACACACCAAAATGATTAAGTAAACGTACGTGTAAAACTTAAATTCTTAATATTTAATTATAGGCAATTGAAATTATTATAGCAAAGAAAATCCAAATCATAAATATCATACACATAAAAAAACGATTTCAAAACCCGGTTAAAAAGAACGATAAAAGGAACAATACAGAAAGCACCGATTCGAAAAAAAAGGAAAACCAAAACAAGGTGGCATTTCCGGACGCATTGCTTGTAACAGTGACAAGCAGCATGAATATGGATAAGAGCAGAGTGATTGTGTGCCTGTATGTGTGTGCGTATGAGTGTGTGCGTGTACGCGCGCGCGAGAGAGAGGTTTGCATGGAAAAGGCAGTTGGGTCAGGAGGAGGGTGAGTGAGGGACGGGTGCGTGTTTGTGTGTGCGTGTGTGTGAAGAGAGGTACAGAACACATCACGATGGACAATAGCGGATCCTCGCGAAACGAATCAGTGCCACTATTTTACTGAACCGGTAAAACGGGTTTTGTTTACTATGAGCAGTAGCTTGAATATCAAGTGGTCCATCAAAATGTTCGCACGTGTAATGACAGACAAACATCATCCCCGCACGTACAGGATGCATGATTTTCCAAATGAATGAATTAAGACGTGACAAAAATTAAATGAAACAGGTTTCGTACAAGCGGTTTTAGGCAATTTGCCAGTGACAGCAAGTACCACTGGAGTTAATAAGAGAGAATCAGAATAAAATACACTTGCAAATAAAAATTTTGTCATACATAAATATCAAAATATAGAATTAAACCTCTCTTACAATTCAGTTCCGGAAAACATTAATTCAGAATCTCTAAAGCTTCAAGAAAAAATTCTAAAACCCGATATTTGAAAGCTAAAGATCGAAGTTCCTGGAAGAAACCCAAAACATCAAAAAAAAAAGAAAAAAAAAAAAATCAAATCAATTGCTTTAATAAATGAAAACAACTTTAATTTCTTTCATTCCATTTTTATAAAGCCTGTTTTGAATGCTGGTAAAAAAAAAAATATGGAAAGCGATTTCGAAACCAGGCGTTTTTTCGTTTTCAAGGGGGACGGCGGAGGTGCTATGAGTGATAACGTAATTAATGTTATTTATCAATTATACATTTTTTGCCTCTGACATACCTTTAGGATGTAAGCACAGTAAACAACGTTATTTCTTTATTTCGGTTTATGTTTATTATAATATATATATATATATATATATATATATATATATATATATATAGTATATATATATATAGATATATATATATATATATATATAAAACTTTTGAATGCCGATGATGGAAATATAAAAAATTTAATCTCTTAATTTTTGTTGTTGTTTAAGAGGAGGGGTAGGGGGGCGGCGGCCTTGAGGCGGATGAAGTAAATAATACTATTTACTTACGCTCCCTGCATTTTTCCTCTGACAACTTTTCGCAATCTCTGCCCAACCAATATTTTTGAAATCGGAAATTTTAGGTCCATTTTCATTGACGCTCTTTGGCGGAATTTCAAAGAATCATTTCTCATTGGAAGGATGCAGCGATCAGAGGACGGTCGGTCTCTTCTCTTGTTATCAAAGAGGATGAGGAAAAGGAGTGGAGGACGATTATAAAAGAGCCACGGAAGGAAAAATGAGAGAATGAAAACCATATGAAAAAGTAAGAAAAAGAGGAATATTTGGAGGAAGGGATTATTAGAAGGATGCTCGGCCCATTATAACCACCGCCCAGTGGTGGCCTCTCCTATATCGTTGCCAGACGCACGGTCATGGCTAACTTTAACCTGAAATAAAATAAAATAAAAAAACTACTGAGGCTAGAGGGTTGTAATTTGTTATGTTTGATGATTGAAGGATGGTTGATCAACATAGCAATTTGCAGCCCTCTAGCCTAAGTAGCTTTTAACATCTGAGGACGGACAGAAAAAGTGCAGACGAATGGAGAAAGTGTTCCTTTCAGAAAACTAAAAAAGAAATGTGGAGGGGCCAAAAAATAAAACAAGAGGAATGGGAGAAAGAAGAAAAGATAGATGAGAGGATGAAGAATAAGAAAAAACATGTCAGGTAATGAGGAAGAAGAAGAAACAGAAAAAAAGGAAGAGCAAAATGAAGAAAGAGAAAAATGGAAGCAAAAGAAACAGAAGAAACAGGTGCAAGATGTGAAGATATAGGTAGGAATAGGGGAAGATAACGCTGAGGAGAGGGAAGAAAAAATATGAAATGAAATAAAACCCTAGAGAAAGAGATAGGTGAAGCAGAGATTAAAGAGGAGGAGGGAAAATTTGCAAATAAAGAGGGAGAAAAGGATGAATAATAGAGTTAAATAGTTGAAGGAAAGAAAGGGGAATAAAATGGATGGGAAAAATGGATATTACAGAAGAGGGAGAGGTAGTCAAAGGAAAGATTTAGAAAGAGGAGGAGGAAGAAGACGAGAGCAAACCAAAGAAACGAGAAGAGCAGAAGAGTTAGAAGAGAAACGGTTGAGAAGGAAGATGGAGAAAGGAAACTATGGAAGAACAGGAAAAAGAATTTTTAGGCGGAAGTAATACGAGTAAAATCTTAGGTTAATAAGGAGTAGAGGAAATAAGAAAAACATAAATTAAAATAAGAAAACAAGTAAACAGAAACAAAGAGTAAGAGGAGAATACTGATGAATAAAATAGAAAATGAAAAGAAGGACGAGGTGGAAGTAAAAGAACAAGAAATACGGGGGAAGAGGAACAGAGAATAGAGAAGCAAAACAATTAATGAACAGAAGACCCAACCACAGAGAGAGAGAGAGAGAGAGAGAGAGAGAGAAACGAGGATCATTATGACCTTAGTCCATCTACTTGATTGTCTACTGGCAAAGTGTATTATTCACTTATGACTCTACAGCCTTTGTATCTATTTCTTTTCAACGAAAAGGGAACTGGAGAGAGTAGTATTAACAAACAAACTATTTGAGAACGTTATTAACCGTGACTGTTGTACTTGACAATGCAAGCAATGGCATTAATGCGCTGAAATTATCAGTATCAAGATATATTACAATTATTAAGATTCTATGATGTTTATTACATAAATAATGATTTAATATAAAAACAAGAATAATTTAGAAGAACCTTTAAATAAAGGTCACTGACACAAAGTAATCATCCGCACACAGAGGATAAATAAAATACTGAATATTAAAAAAAGATTGACAAGTAACTGACTAACAATAGCAGTAAATATCCGCAATTAAAATCGGCAAATCAACATGTAAAATACGCAAACCTCGTGAAAATATTCATTGCAATAAATTTATTTCTTATAAGAAACATTAATCCACCAACGCATAAACAGAACTAACAATAAAATCGGAGTTACGAAAAGAACTTTCAGAAGGAAAAATGAATAAAAGAAAGGGAACAAAAACAAGCGACACGTTTCAATCTATACAGGATCAAACTCGGTGTATAAAAACATACAATACCAATATATAAATGTATAGACATAAAACCAAACCACACTTTCCACCGGGGAATCGATCGGCACATTTAAACCTTATCCGGCATGAAATCAAGTCCCGACACAGACATCCATGGACAAACAGCGAGAGCGATATTAACCTGCAATAAAAATAAAATGAAATAAAATAACGAGCGGCGACACCAACCAAATTCATTCATTGCCGAACCGAACGGGGCCTTCAAATAAATGATCTTGTTTTGGCAGGCGAGGTGCCCGGGTTGGCACGGCCCTCCTACACGGTGTGACATGCTGACGATATTGGCTCTTCTTCCATAACGCAACGTGACGCTTGGCCATTTTTTTTCCGCTCTCTCTTTATTCTATTCTATTTTTCGAAGCACAAAGCAAGAGAGCGTCACATGTCACAGAGGACATGGAACTGACACGCAGGACCAAGAATGCCTTTGTGGGTATTTTGGAAAAATATCACAGCTGTGGATTTTTTTTCTCAGCAGTTTTCATGTTTTCGTTTTCACGGACGCTGGAGCTGTTGAATGGCAGCATATTAGCGATATGTGTTATATTCATGTCTCAGTTTCTTTTTTCTTTGTTCTGCATACATTCTCCGAGCCCTAGTGATTTATTATTTCTCTTCGCAATTTTCACAAATTTCATTCAAACTTGACCGATAAAGTCGAATACTCTGGAGAACATACACAATTATCCATATATTAATGTGCGATCATGCAGTCTGCAATAAGACTTATCAATACAAAAATAAAAATAAAAGATTGAGTATATAAATACGTTCAGCATGAAACTGAAATGTCCGCTTCCTTCCGCGAATGAAGATCATAAAAATAAATAACTTAGATTAGCAATTACCTTCAGTGATTACATTTCAAAAAGTTCCAAGTCGAAGTGAAAGAAGACATAAAGAATAAACGAAATGCGTCATTTTAAGAGACAAAACTCACACAACAATTCATTTCTTTTACAACTAAGTAGTAATTAGTCAAGTATGAAACTTGTTTTGGCACTTTCTGAATATTTGAGAACAGATGCAATTATGCGAAAAGCCAAAGTTTACAATTTTCAGAAAAAACTTTTTTAAAAAGTCTAGAAAAGACTTTAAAAAGCAGTCTGAAGCCTGAAACACAAAGTCTGCTCAATAAGACACCCAAGACCTCATTCCCAACCAGGAACCACCCTCCCCCCCGCCACCCTTAAAAGGGTGAGGGGGTCGGTAGGAGGGAGACTCCATAAATTGCAACCTCGACACAAAACAGGGGAACCTTCGCACTCTCACCTTCTATCCTCCTCCTCCTCCTCCCCTTCTCCTCCTCTTATTCCCAGGTAAAGAACAAATAAAAAGAAGAAGAAAGAAAAAAAAGGGTTGAGGAAAGAGTCCCATTTTCCCCAGCGGGGGAAATCGTCCCATTTTCCCCTCCTCGCCGCATCTTCATTTCCACGGGCGAAACCTATTTGGCGACGTCGATGATTCCACAAACACACAGATCGGGGAGCGAATGGGATCGCCAAAGTGACTGACCTGGACCTCAATGGCTCCCGCGGAGACAATGGCAGAGTCGATGCCTCTCTCTCTATTTGGTCTCCGATATCTATGCGGATGGTCGTGGTGGGCTCTCTCTGCAAAGGCCGCCTCTCGCCTTCTTTTGTTGACGCTCTTCCCTCATTTCTCTCGCTGGATTTTTGCGTCCCCATTCTAACGTAACATTTAAACGTACTTAATGCTTTATGCGTCATGCTTTCAGGATCTCAGTATCATTATCTTCACTCGGAACATGAAAATTGAAATGAAAATGGAGCGCTTGAAGGGTCATCTGTCTCTGCGACCTACGAGCGTTGCCCCTTCACTGATGGACATCCATTTCTTTCCAGACCTGGAGGACAGCCACCCTAATTTTCTTGCCAGTTCTGCGTTCAGCAGGGGCAAGCGACAAGGCCCTCCATTTGTTTTCCAATCTCTATGTTTCTCCAATGGGTATGCCGCGCCATTACACACCCTCGGTTCCTTTTTCGGTTTTGGGGGGTTTCTGTTCGCCTACATATATCCTCCTTTTCGACAATGGTCTGACCCATGGTTCGAAAATCACTTTTTAAACTTAGTTAAGGATGTTTTTATTCTATTTTCGCCTTTCGTGAAACATTTTACAACTTTTTCCTGGTAAGATAATGTTGGTAGAGTCGTCATGAGATTTTGCAACAGAATAAAAAAAAATACATGAAGACCTGATAACACTTCTTCTGAGACATTCATAAATATAAAGGGTTGTAGTGAACATAGAAGACATTAATGAAAAGTTTTCTTAGCCACTTTTGCTTACAAAACATCCGTTAAAAAGGCACCAACAAAGAAACTTTGCATTCAAAAAAGCCTAGCAAGACGCGTTAAATCCCACGGTAAAAATTATGACTGACTGTAGAGTCTAGGAGCTACAATTTTGTGGTGTTATGCACAGCAACCATAATATATTAAGAAGAATATTATTTGCTTTGCATAAAATGTATGAAATGGACTGCCTCCTGTGTATATATTATATGGAAAATATTAATTTCTTTGCATAAAATTTATGAAAGGGATTACTTCCTTTCTATGTAATGTATGAAATATATTACATCCCCTTTATAAAATGTATGAAATGGATTACTTCCTCTGTATATATTGTGTGAAACGGATTAATTCCTTTTTACTTATTGTATGAAATATACTACTTCCTTTTTGTGAAATATATGAAATGAATACTTACTCTTTATATAATGTATGAAATATATTACTGCCTTTGTACAAAATGTATGAAATGGATTACTTCCTCAATATATACTGTATGAAATGGATTAATTCCTTTTTACTTAATGTATGAAATATGTTACTTACCTTGTATAAAATGTATGAAATGGATTACTTCCTCTTTATATAATGTATAAAATTATTACTTCCTTTGTGCAAAATGTATGAAATGGATTATTTCCTCTTTATATAATGTATGAAATATATTACTTCCTTTGTAAAAATGTATGAAATGGATTATTTCCCCTCTGTATAAAATGTATGAAATGGATTACTTACTCTGTATATAATGTATGAAATATATTACTTCCTTTGAAGGTATTGAAATGGGATTACTTCCCTCTGTATATAATGTTATGGAAATGAATTACTTCCTAATGTGAAATGGAAATATATTACTTCCTTTGAAGTATGAAATGGATTACTTCCTCTGTATATAATGTATGAAATGGATTACTTCCTTTTTATTTAATGTATGAAATATATTACTTCCTTTGTATAAAATGTATGAAATGGATTACTTCCTTTTATTTAATGTATGAAATATATTTCTGCCTTTCTATAAAATGTATGGAACATAATCTCTGATAGAGGATATATTGGGATTACAGACATTCAAAAGATAGTAATCTTTCCTTACCGCACAACAGAAACTAAAGATTCTGGCTCATCAAAATTAATGATTATCCCAAGAATTCTCCGAAAGTTACTAACTCCCTTCGAATTTCAGTTTCTAATTATGATAATGACCCGGAAGTACTAATGATGTTTTCATAATGATCAAAGTTAACAAAATCAGGATTTCCGTATTTGTTAATAATTCCAAATCATTAGATGAAGTTCTCTTTGTTAAGGACCGCAATTGTCTTTCTATTTAAACCCTAATAAAGACTCATTAGGGGTCATCACATACGCACGCACACATCTCTACACGCGTACGCGCATATACATCCATACATCCATATATATTATATATACATATATTATATATATATATATATATATACACACACACACACACACACACACACACACACACACACACACACACACACACACACATATATATATATATATATATATATATATATATATATATATATATCATATACAATGTATGTATTTATGCCATTAAGACCAATGTCCGATGGTGCTGAAAATCAGTACTCTGGAAGAGAAAGCTTATCAATATGCACTATTGGAGATAATAGTCGTTGTAACATACAATGCTTGTCATTCTTGTCTAATTAACGCATTTACTGAAATACATCTCTTCTTTTGATTAGACTCTAAGCGAGATAACCAAGAATCAATGACCTAATTCAGGAAGAAAAACTTTCCTAATGAGATTATGCGAAAGTGGACTTTAAATTCTGCTCTATATTACTTCGGTTTTTCAATGAGGCTTAATTGTACACGACCTGTTTACTCATTCTTAATCCATCTGTTGACGAGTGAAATCTCCGAGAGTGACAAAGAAGTGTACCATGTCTCTGTATCTTGAAATACAAAATATTAAAATCGAAGTTCATGTTCAAAATGGATCCCGGATACGAGTAAATGTGCCACTAGAAAAAATAAGAAAAAAAAACTATTGATACAGACAGAATTAA
Organism: Macrobrachium nipponense; assembly: GCF_015104395.2. NCBI lineage: Eukaryota > Metazoa > Arthropoda > Malacostraca > Decapoda > Palaemonidae > Macrobrachium > Macrobrachium nipponense. Next base: position 26,970,711 of record NC_087208.1, read on the forward strand.
ATAAGAAATTTAACAAAATTATAAAATCTAAGTCATGTCCAAAACTGGATCCACGGAATACGAGTAAATGTGCCACTAGAAAAAATAATGAAATAAAAAACTATTGATACAGACAGAATTAATAAGAAATATATCAAAATTAAATGTGAAACTCACACATTCGTTTTCCAAGGAACAAGTACCGTATTTCGAGATAAAAACATGTACAGAATGAAACTAAAACATCAAAAGTGAAGAAATGGAACAGATACACACAATTAAAACTAATATGGAAGATTTCCAAACGGCCGAAAATGAGATGGGCTATAAAAAAAATCAGTTCAACGAGAGCTTTAAGAAAAACAGCTACCGTAGTACAATAAAAAAAAAAAAAATAAAAAAAACATTCAGTATGTATTAACCAATGGTGGTCGAACACCACCCTTAAACTTAGATTAAAATAAAAACAAATAAATAATGCGGCAAAGTTTCTTTAGATGCAATCCAGGAATTTGTACAGTGACTACGCTTTATGAGCCGCGACCCATGAAACTTTCAGCCACGGCCCGTTGCTGGTCGGTCACATAGCGTTACCAGACGCACGATCATGTCTAACTTTAGCCTTAAATAAAATAAAAATGACTGAGGCTAGAGGGTTGCAATTTGGTATGTTTGATGATTGGAGCGTGCATGATCAACATACCAACATGCAGCCCTCTAGCGTCAGTAGTTTTTAAGATCTGCGGGCGGACAGACAATGTAAGTGCGGACAGTTAAAAAGTCAAATGATAACGGATTCAAGCATCTGGTGGAGACGGAGGTCATCACACACATCATCACAGCATCCAAGCAGCAGTGCTAGTTTTCATTTGCCAAGGAATGACCTCACTGCTCTGTCATTCGTCCAGGGAGGAAATACCTATACTTAAGAATTCTAATTTCCTGGCGGGAAGGACTTATTTTTTTACAGTGAGCAAAAAATAATTACGACAAGAATAAAAGGTTATTCCGTTCTCTCTCGGGAACTACAGTTAAAATATTTTTATATTTTTTCTAACTTGCAATCAACGGAAGATCTCTCTCTCTCTCTCTCTCTCTCTCTCTCTCTCTCTCTCTCTTGTCACGACTTCCGTGAAACTTGCCATATTCTTAACTGAAGGCAGTAGGGCAACATTTATGATAGTAATAGTAAGTGATAAAAAATATTTTAAAAACAATAAAAAAAATATATTCTCTCGCCCTACGATAAACCATATTTTCCTTTCTTAGTTGGTTTTTATGCTAAAAGACACACACACACACACACTCTCTCTTTCCTATAGTACCTAAAGAAAAAGTAGCCCAGTAGCTGAAGGCAGTAAGCGAGCACAAACAATAACAATCCCTTATATAAATGTTTCCATAGCATACGAACAAAGACTCTCTCTCTCTCCTCTCTCAAAAGGACTCTTCTCGTCTCTCTCTCTCTCTCTCTCTCTCTCTCTCTCTCTCTCTCTCCCCCCAACAACAAAGGCGGCACAAAAGAGATCATATTCAAGCAAGGATCAACACTTTTAGAGGTGGCGAAGAGACAAGGAAGCCATTCCCGGGGCAATTATCAAACAGGCACAGGCAGCCATTCCCTTTTTATTTACATTTTTAGGAGTAAGGATTCAGATGGCTTGGAGAGAGAGAGAGAGAGAGAGAGAGAGAGAGGAGAGAGAGAGAGAGAGAGAGAGAAAGGATTACAGCGATAAGAAAGAGGGAGAGGGAAATAAAATGAGATGAAGTTTCAAAAAGCTCTACCTTTCAGTCTTCCTTCATCCTCTGACGACGTATAAAAAAAAGAAAAGAAAAGAAAGGAAGACGAGTCTTAGAGGGAGATCCGACAAAACAAGAAGACTGACTGATTGTTTTTCATAATCCAGCGCCGCAACAACACTATGGTCGCTGTAGGCGGAGATACACCGGGGTGGAGGGATGAGTGATGGAGAGAAATATGAGTAAAAATGGGGGAGGGAAGGACGTCAGATAAATAAAATGTCATACCTTTGAGCATAACCCCTGACCCCTTCGCTTCACTGTTCCTTTTGAATTAACATGATAAAATCAATATTCGTTCTACACAAAATACGTATACAAAAGTACATCAACAAATGTTACTGTCACAAAATGATCTAATAATGTTTGTTAGAAAGGAGTTTCTCATTTTTCTTAAGCCTAGGGGCGCAGTGGTATACGCAACTACTCTCAAACTGTGGGACGGGTTCTCGTTTTTCCTGTGATATGGGGACGTTCCCTACAACCCATGATGTCTCTGTTGAGCTAAACAGTGAATTATGAGCTGTGTGATTCGCGACTACGGTGCAGAGGAAAAGAGAATTGAGTTTTCTGCACAGCCGCTACAGCGTTTAATCAAGGCCACCAAAAACAGATCTATCTTTCGGTGGTCTCGGTATAAAGCTGTATGAGACGCTGCCCCAGAAACTCTCACACGGTCGTGGTGGCCTGTGTTGTTGCGCTGCCTGAAGAACGATCATAGCTAATTTTAACCTTAAATAAAATAAGAACTACTGAGGCTAGACGGATACAATTTGTTATGCTTGATAATTGGAGGGTGGATGATCAACATACCAATTTGAAGCCCTCTAGACTAGTAGTTTTTTAAGATCTGAGGGCAGACAGAAAAAGTGCGGACGGACAGACAAAGCCTGCACATAGTTTTCTTCTCAGAAAACTAAAATCAGACTAGTGTCCAAATATCTATGAAAATAGCGAATTTCAAACTTGAGAGACTGATTACCCAATGTGGGGGCATGAATGCCACGTGTCCGTAAGACCTGTAACATGCAGAAAAATTCTATACAAATACGTAGGGCTGTAAGTTGTGATAAATTCAATATAAAAACACAATACCAGTAACTTTTAGATCAATTACATAGAAGCACGTAAGGTCTGCAACTTGGACATGAATTAAATCACGACAGGTCTGTAACTGGTACATAAATTCAAAAGAAAAAGTAAGGCCTGCAACTTGTAGATAAACTCAATATGACAACGTAAGGCTGGTAACTTGCTGATAAAATTAATATAAAAGAAATGACGTTTGTTTGAAGCACCTTCTACAAAACGCATGGGAGGAGAGCCTCAAGCAAATATAAAATTATGAATGTTGGTATAATGCTAACTACGATTGTAGTAGCGGTTGGTACAGATCACATACACAAAACAGGCCCTTCATTTTTCGACTCCCTTAGAACTAATCTAGCAGGCAAAAGCAATTTCCAGTGCGACCAGCCCTCAATCACGAGCATCTGAACGAAACAATTCCGTAAACAAGCGAACGACTGAGCGACAAATTCACCCTTCCTAATTTTTACCCCCTTTTTTCCTATTTTCTGGGGGGGAAGTCATTTGTGTCAGTGACTGGAAGTAATCACGTATCTTGCAAGGATTCCCAGAGGATGGAGAAAACGATAATGACGCTTGGAGTCACTGGCACTCGAGGGTGAATTTCCTTTCAAATGCCCCAGAACACCAAAAGGCTCTTTGGCAGTTTCATGCAAGGACCCTTGAAATCAAATATCGGTATGAAAGTGTGACTCTCCCTTTTAGACCGGCTTTGATCGCACATCAAAAGGTGGTAATGCGGAACTTAAAGGTTCTAATTTATTTCCAAATTAGAATGTCTTACGGAAGGGGTGTATGAGAGAGAGAGAGAGGAGAGTTAGAAAAGAGGGAAGAGACGGACGAGAGAGAGAGGTGAGGGTTTAACAAAAGGCACACACATAAATATATATATATATATATATATATATTAGTATATATATATATATATGCACCTCGATTAAGTACAGACTTCAGGTTTCTAACAAGCCATTTTGTAGTTCAACGTCTTATTTTCCCTGAACCCATTTGGTAATGTTATTCACTTACATCAGTTTAGGTGGGAATTAGCTCAGGAACGAACCATGGACCTAGCAAATATTGAAACATGAAAGATGTAATCCTTTCAGCCTGTCACGCCTAAATCTCTCTCTCTCTCTCTACACACACACATATATACTGTGTATGTGTGTGTGCGCGCACGCGTGCATGTATATATATATATATATATATATATATATATATATATATATATATATATATATATATATATGTATGTTCTGTAACAACAGATTATATAAAAGGGACCCAGTATTATAATATATATATATACACGTAGTGAGAGAGAGAGAGAGAGAGCAAACAATAGAGACGCTGACGAAAATGAAGAACTACAAGTTTTTTTTGTTGGATAACGACTTCAAATGCATAGCAAAATCCCAAGTACTCCAATTGAGGGTTTGGTTTCTGGAGATAAACCAACCTTCATTTTAAATCTGGAACCTAAGAACCATTTTCAAAACACATGCATTCGTATATACTCGTAAACGTAATCTATAAGTATGTATGTATACCTTACAGAGAGAGAGAGAGAGAGAGAGAGAGAGAGAGAGAGAGAGAGAGAGAGAGAGATAAAAACATCAGCAACCACACCACCACCAACTTTGGCAAAGACGTTACTTCGTGGAAGTGTTTACAGAACGAGACAGCCGCCGAATTCGGTGTCCATCAGTTGCCAGAACAAAGTATTCCAGGCCCATTTCCAGAAAATATCCCGCGAGCAATATCTCCCGAGTAAAGGTTTCCTGTGGCCTGAAAACGCAACGGGAAATCGCCCCTTATTTCTAGCCGCCATGAACTTCTGAAGTCTAGCTTCTTTGCCAAGCAGAAATGACTCAAAACAATAAAATGTTTTGCGGTTATTTTAAGAAGGAAATGACCTTAGAGAGAGGGAATAGGAAAAAACAACAATGACTCAGATTTTACAGTACGTAGTTGGTGGGATAGCTACACGAACAATAAACACTTACGAAAATCCACTCATACACACAAATAAACGTACTGTATATTTACTGTCCGTGTGTTTCCGTTAACGGCCATCTCTGCTATGAGAAATGTTTATTATTATTATAGAGGATAAGTTGGCAAACTTTACAATAAAATCTCCATTTGCACAAAACATGACCACATGAAGATACATGTTCAAAGCTAGTTTACTCTAAAATCTTGTTTGCACATGTTCTTTACAGTATACATACATACATACATATTCATGTCAATACATACGAACAGACATACATACTTATTCATGTTTATCTACAAAAACCTAGTACAGCATTACACACACATATTTCTCTCTCTCTCTCTCTCTCTCTCTCTCTCTCTCTCTCTCTCTCTCTCTCGTGTACGCGAAGTTATAAATCGACTTTACACTATAGTTGTTACATACGGTAATAGGAACAAATACATTATAGCTGGCATACTTAGCAAGTTATGCAATGGAAGTTAGGAAAACTTTTAATTATTGCTAGTCCTATTATCACAATAATTAATTGCGTTATATAGCGATAATAAAGAAATGCTATACGCTACGGCAATATGTATGGGAATGTTGTAATGACCAGATGAATTACATCTATGCAAAATAAGAAAAATTGTTCATGTAACACAGAAAAATATTAGTAATTAATAGGCATGATATAAACATTAAGGACAACCACCAACAGGCCAGCTACACGGCTGGGAAAGTCAAATTAATCAACTCGTATTGATAGTGACCAAAAGGATTGCGGATGATTAGCGCCTGAAATTGAGGTTTTGGGCAGTTACCGGGGACTATGAGCTATGAGGGAGTCAGGAAGCGTGGAAGATCATGATCTGACAGCTGCATAAATGAGGGATGAGGGGAGATTACACACGAGGGGAATAATGTAAACGTATGAAGTTACGCGAGGGGGACACATGCGAAAGAAATGCCACGGTGATGACTGATAAAAAATTGGGAGGAGGGGGGGGGGGGGGGGGGGCTTTTAAAAATCTGAATTGGATGGCGGGGGAATGTTCTTTTTATATGGCAAGGGACCAAATTTGTTTTGATGACGTTCTAAAGCTTTGCATCAGTTATTTCATTAGTTTTTACAACTTTGCTGAGAGGAAGTAAAAAAAATTAATGGAGATGAAAGAACCGCAAGATTAGTGTGCATTCTTAGATAACGTAGTTTTAATGCCAACGAGCGAGGGCAAACACGCACATTCTGTAACGCACACGTTTGTGTATGCACGTATAGAATGTGATCCATATACGCATACATTTATATTAGAATGAATGCACATTGAAGTAAAGACTAAAGATCTGGCATCTCCAGTTTCACTTAACTCGTGGCCGAATACTTTCCCTTCTTCACACAATATCAACCTCGACAGCAGACGAAATCCGGCGACAGGATATCTGAGGCCTGAACTGTTCAGGTGTTGAAAAATTGACAAATGACGTGCTGCTTGCCATGACCTTCGAAGCCACCTGATGTGTCGGTAGGCGTCAGGCGAACTTAATTCTGATTGGCTGTCGTGCAGGAGAGTTTCATTTTGATTGGATGTGGAGCCCTCAATACTCATTTTGAATGGTAGTCGCATTAGGGGATGCTTCCGAATGATGAATAATCTGGTGACTGGCAAGGATGGTGGTTGAAAAAGATTTTTACTGATTATAAATAGACCACTCATCGACAATGATTTTCATTAGAGCGATAACCCTTAGGTAGACTAAACAACTTGATTCTACACAAATAAGAAACTGATTTGTGTTCTCACTATGACATGGGGAAAGCAAAACCATCCTTCAATGTTTGATGAAAAAGGAGAGTGTATAGTTATACACGTTATATATATACGGTATATATGTATGTATATATAGTATGAGCCAACAAGACTTGAAATACTTAAGGTTAAAGGAAATTAGGGCACGAGATTACATAAAAAATATTATTTTTCACCTCAGAAGTTTTTCTAAATTCTGTTGTCGTGGAATCCGTGTCTGTTTCCATGAACGAACTCCTTTTAGAAAAATAGTACAATTTACTTTTAAAAGTGTGCCAAGTATTGTTTTACATTTAAGAATCCTTTTACAAGTTACTTGAATCTGCGTTTTACTCTGGGAAAGGAACGATGATAGAGACATAATAAAAACAAAAAAAATAATTTTAAAAAAACTAATTAAGCGAGTGGAACAATCCACAAGAAGGCTTTCAAGAGTAAAGAATATGTATATAACGCGAATAAACAGTGCTAATTAAGCAAGCAAAGATATTGAAAAATATAGTTTCATAAATATTGCAAAAAATGATTGCAATGAACCTGATGAAAGACCTTGGCCAAAATAAAAACTCACAGCCATATCAAAAGAGGAAAATCGTGGTGTTTACAAGATGAACAAAGAATAATTATTTTTATGTTCGCACAAAAATAAAAAAAATTTATTTCTAAGATACTGAAAAAACTACGAGTAAATCCAATGAAAATTACATGAAAACCACACCAATTGGGACATAATAGCAACGATAAAATAAACTGTAAATCTATAGCTACAAAACACATGACTAACTTTAGCATCAAAATATTCACAAACATGATTCCCAAACATGAAACGGACAAAACCTTGAACAAAGACAAGAAAGCAAACAAGCAAACTGACATCGCCCAAGATAATCTATATACCACCTCCATCTTGATCTCACCCGATACCTTATGGAAATCCTATGCAAAGTGAGTGTGTCCAGCCATAAGAGGAGGTCTTCCGGAAAATATGACACGGCATCAGTCATGCCATCTGGTGTGATAGCCCTTTCCAGAAACTGCTCTCCAGTACATA
>NC_087208.1:26990921-26998421 GCF_015104395.2 Macrobrachium nipponense
TTTCCGGGGACTTTTCAGTCTCTATTATAATGATAATCATCTATATTATTAATTATTGTTATTAGGGAGGGGACCTTTTCTAAGAGCAGTAACAATAAAAATATAGGCTGTTTCTACGGCACTCAATTTATAAAGTTTTCTCTATTATTCTTAATATCTTCTTTTCCTCAGGGTGTAGCTGGTGTACCAGATTTCCAAAGGATATCAAAAGTTTTATGGTTATATAAGTTCAGTTTTATTCCCTCTTTTTAAGTCCTTTGAAACTGATACACCAGCTACACGCTGTGGAAAAGAAGATATTATGAACAATAGAGACGACTATATGAATTGAATGACGTAGAAACAACCATTATTATTATTATTATTTATAGCATACAGTATGGAATAAGCTATTGGCTTCAACATAAGCGCGCTCTAAGAGATTACGACGTCCATAAGTGACATAAGAAAAAAGAAACGGATGATAAATAAACAATATGTAAATAATTACATATAAAGCAAATAAGAAATAAATAAGCACAGTTAATAAAACGACACTAGTATAAATAATCTACAAATTAATATAAAAGACCACAATACTTATATAGGTCAAACTGGCATCTGTATTACACAATCAAATTATTTATAAGTAGGTTTTACAGTCCAATTAACGTTTTCCGTAAGACACTCGCATATACGCTTGACATATTAATCATACAAACTCGTAAGGCTTATAAGCTAATTACAAAGACAAAGTATTTCGATTAGATCGAAAAGAAATACATATTTTGCAACCTCATTAAGGAAAATCATACGCGTACGATTAACAACTTCATAATTCATTTACAGTCTTTAAGAAAATACATACTGCAATCTTTAAACATCAGAATTTTCCTGAAATATATATATATATATATATATATATAATATATATATATATATATATATATATTATATATATATATAAAACTTAATTAAGCAAAATCATGCGTGTACGATTACGAGCTCCATAATACATTATCAGAGCCTTTACTAAAATACGCACTGCAGGCTTTAAAAACGAATTTTCCTGAAATTAATATTTTACGACCCAATTAAACAAAAGCATTCGCGTACGATTAACAGTTCCATACTGAATTTTCAGTCTTGACTGAAATATGACTTGAATCTTTCAACATACGAATTTTCCAACCTGTATCATACGGGTTCGTGCGACTCCCAGACCAGAACGAGACCGTCCACCATCACCCACCCAACCAGGCGAGAGGGAGGGAGGGAGGGATCCGGTCGCTCGCCGCCGCCTCTACCACCTCGCCACTCACTCGACTAACATCAAAGGGGACGAAACATCCAGTATTATTAATTAACAAGGGGGGTACTTGAAAGGATCCCGTAATTTCGAATCGGATCTACCAATTCGATTATCGTTAACTGCGTAATCAATCATTAGGACGGGAAATGCTGATTCGACCACATTTTGACAACTTCCGTTGCTGATATGATTTTCGTGGCACTGTACGGTACAGAGGTGATATGATTTTAGTGGAACTTTAAGGTACAGAGGTGATATGATTTTTAGTGGAACTTTAAGGTACAGAGGTGATATGATTTTAGTGGAACTGTAAGGTACAGAGGTGATATGATTTTCATGTACCTGTAAAATACAGAAGTGAAAATACTTTTGTAAATGCAAGATACAGATGCGATACAATTTTATAGAACTGCAAGACACAAAGACAATGCGGTTTTTATGGAATATACTTCTGGGAGCAAGAAGCTGGATACGAATAAACATTAACCTCCTGACCTTTTCAAGCCGGGCCTTGGAGAGAGAGAGAGAGAGAGAGAGATCGAGAGATGAGAGAGAGAGAGAGAGAGAGAGAGAGAGAGAGAGAGAGAGAGAGAGAATTGAAAAACGCTGGATTATCACCTACAAAGGGATTTAGGATTTATTTACAAACGTACTAGTCGTAGTTAGATAAAACAGAATGGTTTACAAAATTTGGTTAATGCCTTCTACATGTAATTCCAACCTAAAAGAAATTTGCAACAAACTTTAACAACCTGATTCAACAGCAAAGGGTCGTTGTGATTTCGGAAGACTAAGAGGACAGGCAAGACTAGATCTAAGCAGTAATGGTGTAAAAAGGCAGAAAAACAACAAAATCATTCCGTACGAAACAAAGTACTGTAACACGCAAAACAAACACAACTCGCAAAAAAAACACTAACAAGAAAAAAAAAAGGTAAAAAGAAAATACTCAGCGACAATTTACAAAAGAGACAGACGCATCAGTGAAAGAAACTCGGGCACAAGCATAAAAAAAAAAAAAAAAAAAAAAGGTCGCCGCGGCAGTGATAATGACGAGACCTGAAAGCAAGAGGAAAAATGGCCCAAAAGGAATTCGGTCTCCAGTTGCAAAATGAGCTACCGCCTAAGCAGCAGCAAAGGACTTACGATGTGAGAAGAAAAAAAATCCTTAAAAAAAAAGGGACAGAATTGTGCCACGGCAGAAAATGCAGACGCAAAAAGCTGGAAATTTAAAAGAACGAGGATATACGGAGTAAAGTGAAGTCGGGTATTGGGAGCAGAAAGATACTAGACACAAGAACCCAAAAAGAACAAGGAATTCAGAAAGGGAAAGGTCGCATGGAGAGAAAGGAACATTGGCGACGAAATCAAAAGGACATTTGGGCACTAGAGGCATAAAAGAATTTGGACGCAGAGAGCAAAAGGGCATTGGGACCCTGAGGGTGAGAGGTTCTTGAACACAGACAGAGGCCGAAAAAGGAAATTGGCTTCATCTGCAAAGAATACAGGCCACTCGCCCATAGGGATCAGAAGCAGTTTAAACAAGGGAAAGAAAGCGAACGCACAGGTAGGGTGTGAGAAAGATCGGTGAGCAAATAAGGGGAAGAAACCAGAGAGAAGAGAGAGAGAGAATTCCAACGTTTGGGCTGAGGATTACCTTGTCGAGGGCTCCCGTTTATTTTTTAATAATAATGAACGTCTAGTTTTCTCTCTCTCTCTCTCTCGCCGCAAAACTTGGTACCTACTCTTGCTTCTAGAATATTGTGTTGGGATGGCTAAGGACATTAGGTTGCAACTTCCACCAGCCCAGGCAAAATAGGAAAACATTAAACTTATTGAGGAAAGAACCTTAAACTCTCACGACATTTGTAGTTTGATGTTTGTGAATATAAAAAAAAATGTCACGGTCATGTGACACAAATTCACATTCACACATTCACAACACACACACACACCTATATATATGTGTATATATATATATATATATATATATATATACATATATATATATATATATATATATATATATATATATATAAATGCAGAGAATTTTACTGTAAAGAATTTTACAATATAGATTAAAAAAATCCAAGATATGTCCACTCATCTAATTACGCAAAAAAGTGTTCTGCGTAGTGTGACGGAGTGTACATAAATTTAGGAATTAACAATATAAACGAACGTTTTTACATTCAAGAGAAATGCCTCCGAAACTTGTGTATCCGTCACCTAGTTGACCACGGTGGTTCATGACCTAGTTGGAGATGGGAATGGAGCTAACAACTTCATCCATAATAAAATTACTGGGACCCTTCTCTTGCCGTTGTATGTGTATTTGTGTGTGTGTATGTATATATATATATATATATATATATATATATATATATATATAACATATAAATAAATACGATATATATCTTATATATATATAAAATCCTTGTTTTTTATCTATGATAGAAAGGCCAAGAATTTTCTGCTTTATTACTTATTACTGCTCACTGAAATCAACTTCAGAGAACTAAGATTCAACAGGACTGAGAGATTAAGCAAATTCGTCGAACTAACAATAAGGAACAATATATTTTCCGTCGTTTATTGTCAAAGAGAGAGACAAAAAAACACTCGTTTTCTTTATATTTTTCCTAGGCTTTAAATCATTTCCTAGGTAAAATGAGAGAGAGAGAGAGAGAGAGAGAGAGAGAAGAGAGAGAGAGAGAGAGAGAGAGAGAGAGAGAGAGAAAACATTCGTCCTGCTCTCTCTCTCTCTCTCTATATATATATATATTTTCCACATTTAAAACATTTTCGAGGCGAAATGTAAAAGTGTTCTACAAATATTCTTTTCAAAAGACTCCTGATTTCCATTTCTATTTTTGCGCGACTGTTTGATCTTTTTTTTTTTTTTTTTTTTTTTTTTTTTTTGTTGGTGGGATGGAGGAAATTTTCCTTCATTTTCAGAATTCTCTCCCTTCCTTTAAATTAATTATTTGTTTTTCTTTTTCTTTTTTTATCTTTTTTGTTTTCTTCGTAATTCTTAGCTCGAAGCATGTCTTGGTTTTAGCCGATTACATACGTTTTTCAGTCTGGTTGCTGGGGACAAGTAGAGACTCTCTCTCTCTCTCTCTCTCTCTCTCTCTCTCTCTCTCTCTCTCTCTCTCTCTCTCTTCTGGACTTACTAATAGGATTAAACATTTACAAGATTTACACAGTGACATTTGGATATTTTGTGCGCAGAAAATATGAAAACGAAAATTAAATTAAATCAAACGATGTGAAGTAAAAACAAACGATGATGATAACAGATTATGCAACAACCTTCCAATAACTAAATGAATAAATAAATAAGTAAATAAACAAATAAAAGGTACATAACCTTTCCTGATTATGGAATGAGTCGCCACAGGAGCTGATAACCAGGACAGTAAGCGAGGAGACGCCACTGCATTTGCGGAGGACGATAATGATAATGTTATTAGGGTTTCAAAGCCGAAATCGGGACATGCCTAAGGTTTGTACATTAAGACTCAATAGAGCTGAGAGAGAGAGAGAGAGAGAGAGAGAGAGAGAGAGAGAGAGAGAGAGAGAGAGAGAGAGCATATTGCTGTGGTGACAGCGAGAGGAGACATCAGAAATAGAGAAAATGATAATGACGATGGTGTTGTTCATGAAAGTAATCGAAAAGAAGTCGATATTAACGTCACACAACACAGGAAGGAATGACGGAGTTGGGGAGAGATTAGAAAGCTCAAGAGAAGATGACAGAATGTGAAAATGGAAAGGAAGCAGAGAGAGAGAGAGAGAGAGAGAGAGAGAGAGAGAGAGAGAGAGAGAGAGAGAGAGAAGGACGAAATGCAGGGTTGAACGAACGTGAAACGAGGAGATAATGCACAAAAAAAGAAAGCCAGAAGATAAAAGGGAAGAGCTGAGGGTCTGGTCAGGTCAAGATTATGTATGAATGCAAAAGGCTTGATAGACACACATAATGAGTTATGGCAGACTGGTGATATTTTTTCTAGAATTTCTTGGGTAATTTTTTTTTATTTGCCGAGTTTTTGCCCTTCTCAGCAGTTATGCTAAACAGAGAGTTTATAGTCTTTACTATAACATTGGGTTATTTTCCTGGAGAATTGGAGATATAATATTTTTTTGGAGACTTGTTTACTTCCACATGGGGTTATTGGGGAAATGGAGGGGATTACTTATATTGCCTGGGTGGTATTATTATTAATATGGTGATATATGGGGATGGCACTAATCTTTGGGGGTGACTTTTTTTGTGGTTATAATTTTTGGAGTTGAATTTCTGGGGTTTTACGAGTCAAGAGAGGGGGTACTGGGGTTCTTTTGGGTGTGGTGGCTCTTAAGAGGCGAGTGGCATTACGGCGTTGCAGTTTTATGAGTCCCTATGGAGATGTTGCATTTCTTACATTCACCGTGGGTTATTTTTGTGCGGCATATAATTGTGGAATTGCAGTTTACCATAGTTTATATCCCAAATAGGTGATAATTTTTTATATACTTGGGCAGTATCATGCGAGAGTTATGTCTTTACGACAATTTTGTGGAATGTGCTTATATGGTGTCAGTATAGAATTTTTTTTTGAGAATCATGGGTTTCTGAAGTTGCAAGTCTGACTAGACAAATCTATACTGCAGTTCGAGCACCTGACGTGTTCACAGGAGGATTTTTGCTGATAATGCTGTGATGAGTCCGGTTGCTGGTTTTTTTTTTTCTTCAGTGTTGATTACTCAGAGGTTTGCACTTTCTGAGAGATGCTGATTTTGGCATTTCACGGAGATGTATCTTCGTAAGGGGGTTGTTTCCGGTCATTTCCGAGAGATGAAATTGTTGCGATAGCAAATTCTGTAACGATACATATTGCATTTGTGTGGGGAATACGCGGGGTTATGTGTATTATGTATATTATGTGCTTTATGATGGGGAAAGTTCACTTATTATTGTTGTTATTTTTTTTTACTTTTTTTTTCTTTTCCTACGAGAGATGTAATTGTGGTTGAGCTTTACGTAGCATTTCTTTTTGGACAGGAGATATAATTTGTTGGGGTTTGTGAATTGGATAAATGGGTGTTTGGCATTATATTTCATGGGGATTAATATATAAGCAGTAAAAAGGTTTTTGCTGTTAAGCAGTAAAGAGTTCTTACTAATTTTGTGAGTTACTGAAATATCAGAGCTTGAGAGAAATTTTCATGTTTTTTTTTTTCTCTCGGGCTCATTACTTTTTTTTTCTTGTGAGAATTCGCGAGTTTGAAATGTGATGACAGAAGTCCATAGAGTTTCTGTGAGTTTCTGGAGTGTGTGTGCTCTTTTGTGAATTTGGCGAGTTTTTTTTTATGTTGTTGGAGAATTAAGTTAGAGAATTTGATATTTTTCTTTGCGGGGTTATGATAGTGATTTATGATTTACCGATCCTATGGAGTTCCTTCACGAGTTGTAGTTGGAAATTAGTTCAGTGGTCATATTAATGGGGTTAGTTGGATGAAGTGCTGTCTTAGCAAATCAGTGCCTCGTCCTGTCGCTATGAGAGCTTGATGTAGAAGTGACTTTGAAACTGGTCTCAAGCAGTTTGGGGGCGTGAACATCATGAACATTGTGTGTGAATTCGTATGTACGTGTGCACTTTTCCCCATACATAATGAATGTAGGCTTATCATGAAGGGGAGACTATTACAGAGAGAAGGCAGGGCCAGGATGGCTTCTGCGAACAGTGTTTTTGTTAAGTAACAGTGCATACTGGCTGAATGGGTGAGTGTTATTATATATATTTTGGCCAAAGTGTGGCTGGATTGTATTTGGATATCTATTTCAGAGATATTCTGTTTATATAATCTTTGATTATGATCTTGTGCTTACCAGAGTGTTCTCCTGTCTTCTAACAGGCGTTTCTGGAAGAGGGGAATGGTTCTGGAGAAGAGTGGGGATTGTTCATTGGAGAATAGTGTACTGACTTAATTACTATGTTGACTGTGCCTAGTATTATGGCTTTACTAATGTTGGTGTTAGATTAATTGCCGAGGGTTATCTGGGTTATTTGGACTTTGAGTTAACATTTCATTTAATCATTCTGTTAAGAATATGAGTTATTCGGTTAATACATTGCTTTTATAAGTTCCGAGTCTCATTTGGTGACCTTAGATAATGGAGGGGAGGTATATCGAGAGAGAAAGATGGAGAGAGAGAGTTATTG